>NC_134486.1:135623997-135801497 GCF_040206685.1 Ascaphus truei | reverse complement strand
AAATCTCAAAAGAGAATGTTTTGGCCATTTTTCTACATTGCTATGCCTGCACAATTGCTGAATGGACATACACTGAACATTATGTCAAGTCCTTATACTAAACCTGATTGTAATTCTGCATATTTCATTTTTACTGCAATTAATGCTGAAAAAGAAAAGAAGGCGACTTTAGCAGAGATATATGGCTGTATCATTGACAACTATGATTTCTTCAAGTTTTCACCGTACCATCGTGGGTGGAAGCATTCGATAAGGCAAACTTTAACTAATGATGATTGCTTTTTTCACACATCCCCTCCTCCAGGAAGTACAAGGAGTTATTGGTCGGTGCTC
Organism: Ascaphus truei; assembly: GCF_040206685.1. Lineage (NCBI taxonomy): Eukaryota > Metazoa > Chordata > Amphibia > Anura > Ascaphidae > Ascaphus > Ascaphus truei. The sequence goes on along the minus strand of NC_134486.1, from coordinate 135,801,164 downwards.
CCAGATTTTGCCGGTATGTTTACCAATGGCGACTTCAAAAGGAGAAAGGCCAGGTTTAATCCATTTAAGATTCGTACTTCCCGACCCTGCAATGTACCAACACCGGCATACCAATACTATTGCAATAATGGGTCGACCGTCACTGAAATCCTGCTGAACCACGATCCTTGCTACCTGGCCCCACCTGATTACCAACTTCAGCAGGCACCTGTCAACTATAATGAAGGCTACATGAGTGACCTCAGCTTGTACGCACAATACACCTCTGACATTGTCTCATGTACACCCGGTTAGCAAAGTTTATAATGAAGGTAAATATAATATACTATACAGCATTTTTTAATTCCCAATGACACTACAGTAGTGTATGCCTGTGTGACAGGGTGAATGAACGTCACCAGCCATATGCCTGGAGAACCTATGTTTAGGCTTGCAGTGCAGCAGTGATGAGGTTAAGTTGAGAAGGGCTGCTTAATTAGTCTGACCCCAGCTGCATAATCAAGGTGTTAAAACCCCAGGCTGTACACAGATGCAGGAGAGCTGGTGAGGAGACGGGACTGAAAATGCTGAAGAGATTACTGCTGTAAGGTCTGTGTTGCAAAGTACATGTGTGATGAACTGTCTGTCTCCTGCATACAAAAGAGAAGTTGCCTTATTTTTGTTTTGTCTGCTAAAGATAAGTTATTTTGTTCTGTCTGATAAAAATAAGCTATTTTGTTTTGTCTGCTGAAGAAGCTATTTTCTTTTGTTTGCTGATGAGAAGCTATTTGTTTTTGGTGTGCTGTATGTTTTAAGGCTCAAATAAATAAGCCTTATCCATTGAACCCGCGTGTGTAGTTGCATGTACCCTGCAAGATATGGTGTCAAGAAGTGCCGAGATTTTGAAAGGCCCCTGCAGTTAAAGGGCCACACACACACACAAGAATGAGAAAAATGGAAGAATGTTTTTAAGAGTTTCTGTGCGAGCAGACCAGACAGCAGGGACAGTTAATGCAGGAGCAGGCCCGGCTACAAGCAGAGAGAGATGAAAGACTATTGCAGCAGCAAACCCTGCTCCTAACCCAGCAGCAGGCAGCACAGGAGGAGCGGATGGCCAAGCTGCTGACCCAATTCCAGGGATCTGCCAGTCTAGAACTTGCAAACAAACCCCCGGTACTCCTGAGGAACATGGCTCAGAATGAGGATCCAGAGGCTTTTTTACTGACATTTGAAAGGGTTGCCGAAGCTCAGGGCTGGGCTTCAGATTGCTGGGCAACTGCTTTGGCCCCGCTCCTCATAGGAGAAGCCCAAGCCTCATATCAGGGCTTCCCTGCAGATCAGGCAATGGACTACCAACATGTAAAAGCCTCCATAGTGGATCGCTTAGGTCAGACCCCAGAGACCTACCGGCAGCAGTTCCGGAACATGAAGTACAGCGCTAAGATGAGACCCCAGGTCCTCGCTCAGCAGTTATTGGACTTGTGTACGCACTGGATACAACCCGAGGAGTGCACTAAGGAGGCAATTCTTGAACAGGTGGTTTTGGAACAATTCCTACAAATAATACCCCCTTCCGCACGCTCGTGGGTAAAACGCCACGCTGCTGAAACCCTAGCTTTGGCGATCCGATTCGTGGAGAACTTCCTTGGGGCTGAGGAGCAGGCGAGTGTCCTGGACCCAACAGATCCGACTCCACCGGCACCTGCGGATTCCCAAGAGGGTGGTCGGATCAACGGGGAACCTACGGCCCATCCACGCGCAACCGCCAAGTCCAACGGAAGGAGCAGTTGTTCCAGCAAGGGCGGAGTCCAAATGCTGGTCCCCGCCGAGACCCTCATCTACTTCCTGATGTCGGCTCATCACAAAATGAGAGGACCTTAAGATGAAGTCACACACAGGACCCATCAGATGCTTGGTCTCCAGTGTCCGGTCCAACAGTGCGCTATCCACGGCCCCCTCCTATGAGGGTACTGTGACAGGGCTGCTTGCACTCTTGTAGAAGTTAAAGGCATGTTTGCTTTCTGGCATCAAGTGCACCACTTTATCTTTCTTTCTTTCTTTCTGTTTCTGTCTTTTTTTTGCTGGGACCAGCAATCTTTTTTTTGTTTCCTTTACCTGAAACTTTACTAACCTTTTAATGGGGTTCTTTCCCTGGGGGGGGGGGGGTCTGCACTCCTTGTTGCTGCTATGTGATATGAGGTTGTCTTTTTCTGCACTCCTGGTGGTTGCTATGTGACATGAGGATGTCTGTGGAACTTCAGTGAAAGGATGCAAACTTTCTAATGCAAATATTGCTGGCTACTCTGTGGCTGGAGACATCACGCTGGGAGAACTGGTTGTTGTACACCTGAATGTGGAAACCCTAATAAAAAGAAGGTTCAGAGAACAGCAAAAGCCTCTTTCATTCTTCCCAGGGTCTGATGCTGCTGATTCTTTAAACAAAGGCTGGGACGCAACTTTCACATATGGTGGCAGAGGTGGGATAATTGATGCTGTATCCAACATCTAAACCCTATGGTCCCGATGAAAAGGACCCAAAGGAAAGTCGCAGCTTGCCCTAACAGACGAAGATATCCAGGTGTCCTGACCAGACAAGGGCTGATCGAGCAGAGGAGATTGGTGCAGGGCGTGGAGGTAATTATGGAGGATGACGAGGGATTGGAGGCGACTGAGGACACGGGGGACGTTGGAGCTTAGCCCAAGACCCATACAGTGGAAGCAGTTAAGACTGGAGCGAAAGGAAAGGAGGAACTTCTGAAGTGGCTTGTGGTCCAACAGGCAGGACATGAGCAGCGGCTACAGGAGATGGAAGAGAAACGGGAGAGATGGATGGATGAGATGCAGCGATGATGGGCCACACAAGTAGAGCAACAGGAGAGACGGTTGGATGATATGCAGCAGTGACAGACACAGCAGAAGACGGACATGATGAAGCTCCTTCAATCAGGAACCATAACACCGGCACCTGGGCCAATCATCCTCAAAGAGATCGGCCTAAATAAACTGAGCTCTGAGGATGACATTGAAGCTTTTCTCGTAATGTTTGAGAGGGTGGCCAGAGCCAGTCAATGGCCAAGATCACAATGGGTAATGAGGCTAGTGCCCACACTGACTGGGATGGCTCAGATGGCCTACAGTGCTCTAAGTCCAGGGGATGCCGAAGACTACGAGATGGTGAAAGAGGCCATTTACAGGCGATATAACATCAACCCGGAGACGTTCAGGCAAAGATTCCACAACCTCCGCTATAATCATTCAGAAGGACCGCGGGAGACTTATGCCAAATTGATGGATCTTGTGAATAAGTGGATTGGGCCGACCGAGAAGACAAGAGAGGAAATTTTGGAGCTATTTGTCCTTGAGCAGTTCCTGGAAATTCTGCCACAAGGTGCGCGACTGTGGGTGCAGGAACATCGACCCAAAACTGGGGATAAAGCTATAGACCTGGATGAGGACTATTTGGCAGCTCATCAGGAACATGAGAGAAGACCAGTGGTAAGATCTCCTCCCCCCTCATCACATGCACCAGTACAGGAATCTTCATTTAGACAGGGGGCAGGGCGTAGCTCACTTATGAAGGATACACGGGTATGCCACCTCTGTAAGAAACCAGGACACATAGCCAGATATTGCCGACAAGGGAAGAATGGGCCAAGTACTATGATCACCAATGTTGGGGGATTCATTAAGGAAGTGACCATTGGAGGGAAAATGGTGAAGGCCCTCATAGACACTGGGAGTGAAAGTACTTTGGTAAAGAAAGGACACTTTTCTAAAGGGATACCGGTGAGCTCTCTGAACATACAATGTTTCCATGGACATTATAAGCGGTGTCCAATCATTCCACTGCCTATCACCGTGGGTACAGTTACACATGTAGTACAGGCAGGGGTAGTAGAAAATATGCCCTACATGGTGATTCTGGGGCGGGACTTTCCAGGTCTGGTAGGACTATTGACACACTGTTCAGCAGTTACCACAAGGGCCCAAGCGAAGAAGCAGGCTGAAAAGGAGAAGGACATGTCTTTGAAAACTTCTTTGGAGGGGCTTTTCCTTTTCACCCAGAGATCTTTGGTGAAGAGGGGAGAGACAGGAAATCCCGTAGGCAAAAAAGAAAGGACAAAGCACTCGGTCCTAGAGAATTAGGGGTGCAGGACTTGGACGAGGTCAATAATGTTTGGGGCGAGGTTATTGTAGAGGTGCAACAGCAGGACAGCTCACTAAACCCTTTTTTTCAGCAGGTGGTAACTGAAGAGATGAGCGAGTTTGGGCCTATACCATCATATGTATTACGGCAGGATGTATTAATCAGGGTCCGCAAGGATCCTCAATCTTCTTTGCAGGTGGAGCAGGTCATGGTGCCAAAAGTATTTCGGAAGGTTGGCACATGATGTTCCCATGGGGGGTCATATGGGCAGAGACAAGACCTTATGTAGAATATTAATGCATTTCTTTTGGCTTAAAGTACATAAGGATGTGGGAGAATATTGTGCCTCTTGCCCTATATGCCAACAGGTGGCCCCAGTAAACCTCATGGATCGGGGGAAATTGATCCCTATACCGGTAGTTGGGGAAGCTTTTGACCGGGTGGCCATGGATGTGGTGGGTCCTTTACAAAAAAGTTCTAAAGGTAATCAGTATATACTGGTACTATGTGATTACACCACCAGGTATCCAGAAGCAATTCCCCTGCCTAGTGTTACTGCTAAGAATGTAGCGAATGCTCTTATTCAAGTATTTGCAAGGGTAGGAATCCCTCGTGAAATTCTAACGGAACAGGGGTCAAATTTCATGTCAAATTTAATGAAAGAGGTGTATCAATTGTTGGGAATCCAGACCCTGCGTACATCCCCATATCATCCCCAAACTGATGGTTTAGTAGAGAGGCTAAACGGGACACTAAAAAGGATGATTAGAAAGGTGGTACTGCTGCGGCCAAGTTTATTCGAGCATTTGCCCGTTCTTGGCCGCAGCAGTAGCCTGGCGCGCGCCCAGAGTGACGGGCGCGCGCCGAAGCAGCGGAAGAGCGCCCTCCGATCGGGGCGCTCTCCCTACCGCTGCCGGGTCCGCCGGGTCCCCCGGAACCCCCTGCCGCTGTCCCGCGATCGCGGGACACCAGGGCTCCCTCGGGGAGCCCCTGGACGCGCGTGCAGGGGGCGCACGCTCCCGAAGACGCGTGACCGCGCGTCTATGACGCGCGGCACGCCGAGGGGCGGCCACTAGCAAGCCGGAAAATCTCCCGGCTTGCGGTACCGGCCACACTCTAATAAAGTGTGTCGGTAGTGTAGGTGAGCAGCCTAGCAAATGGGACCAGTGGTTGCCTTATTTATTGTTATCATACAGGGAGGTACCACAAGCCTCAACAGGATTTTCCCCATTTGAGCTACTTTATGGAAGGCAACCCCGGGGTCTGCTAGCATTAATCAAAGATTCCTGGGTGCACAGGATCCTTTGAGGGATAATGTAGTAGGATATATTACCCAGATGAGGGAAAAGATTATCCGGATACAGGATTTGGCTAATGAAAATTTGAGGGAGGCTCAACAACACCAGAAAGTGTGGTCTGACAAAAAGTCCAGAGATAGGGTATTCCTTCCTGGGGATAAAGTGCTCCTCTTGTTGCCCGATAGAGAGAATAAACTGGTAGCTAGATGGCAAGGTCCATATACCATTGTGGAAAGAAAGGGGGCTGTGAACTACCAAGTAAGCATACCAGGAACAAGGGAATAGTCTATATACCATGTTAATTTGTTAAAAGGTTGGAAAGAGAGAGAAAAATTGTCTTTAATGGTCCTGAGAGAGTGTGAACCTGATATGGCAGGTGAGGCATATCAGAGATTGCAGTTGGAAAGTAAGGAACACGCAGTAACGTCTGGGGAGGAACTTTCAACAAAGCAAAGGGATATGTTAGAGAGCCTAGTTATTCGGTATTCACATGTATTTACGAAAAGGCCAGGGTGCACTACACAAACAGTTCATAGGATTGAGACTGGGGATGCAAGACCTATCCATACCCGTCCCTATCGTATTCCAGAGAGGCAGAAAAAGATAGTGGAAGAAGAAGTGCACCAAATGTTGGAAATGGGGGTTATTGAGGTTTCCACCTCCGAATGGTGTTCCCCAATAGTGTTGGTACCTAAAAAGGATGGAACAATACGATTCTGTATAGATTTTTGAAAGTTAAATGAGGTGGCCCGTTTTGATGCCTACCCTATGCCCCGCATTGATGAGCTTTTGGATCTAGTGGGTAAGGCATATTATCTTGGATCTTACAAAAGGCTATTGGCAGATTCCGGTGGAAGAGTCAGAAAGGCCAAAGGCAGCATTTGCCTTCAACAAGGGGCTCTATCAATTTGTAACCATGCCCTTTGGTTTGCATGGGGCCCCAGCGACCTTTCAAAGAATGATGAATAGGTTGTTAGTAGGGAGGGAACAGTTTGTGGCAGCTTATCTGGATGACGTAGTGGTCTATAGCCCAGACTAGGAAAGTCACTTAAAACATCTAGAGGAGGTGGTAAATTTGATTGCCGAGGCGGGGTTAACCATAAACCCAAAGAAATGTGCCCTGGGTTTCACACAAACTAGATATTTGGGATACATGTTAGGAAATGGTGAGGTGCAACAGGAAAAGAGCAAGGTGAATGCTATTTGGGAAGCAGCGATACCTTGAACCAAAAAGGAGGTAAGATCCTTTCTTGGATTGGTAGGATATTACCGAAGGTTTATCCCTAACTTTTCCTCCATAGCAGCCTCGCTGACCAATTTAACCAAGAATAAGGAGCAAAATTTGGTGACCTGGACTCCAGAGTGTAATGCTGCATTTAACCAGTTGAAGGATATTTTATGCAGTGTTGAAAAGTCCAGACTTCAAGTTATCATTTATTGTACACTGTGATGCTTCAGAGGTGGGGCTAGGGGCAGTACTTAGCCAGGAAGTTGAAGGGGTGGAACACCCTGTTTTGTATATAAGCTGTAAGCTATATCCAAGGGAAACCAGATATGCCACGGTTGAGAAGGAATGTCTGGCAATTAAGTGGGCATTGGAAGTGTTGAGATGTTACCTGTTGGGGCAGCAATTTTCACTAGTCACCGATCATCATGCACTTATGTGGCTAAACAATATTCAATGTAAAAACGCCCGGGTTACCCGATGGTATCTAGCCCTGCAACCATTTAAATTTACGGTATCATACTGACCTGGAAGTCAGCATCATAATGCAGATCATTTATCCCGATATGGGGCTGAAATAACTCGGAAAGAAGGTGCTGAGAAATAGCAAGATTGATGTTCAGGAACTTTAGTGTATTTAGATTTGACTACAGTAAATGTGGTTTTGTCTCATATAGGGCCTGGACATGGAACCTCTAGAGTGGGGGGGCGGAGGTTCCCTATTTCTCAGTATAAGAGAGTAAAATTGCAGCACCCCTGTCTCTTACAAAAGTATATTGGAGAAAAATCCTGACTGTTTTCCTCTTAAAGTGGGTGATATGTGACAGGGCTGCTTGCACTTTTGTAGAAGTTAAAGGCATGTTTGCTTTCTGGCATCAAGTGCACCACTTTATCTTTCTTTCTTTCTTTCTTTCTGTTTCTGTCTTTTTTTTTGCTGGGCCCAGCAATCTTTTTTTTGTTTCCTTTACCTGAAACTTTACTAACCTTTTAATGTGGTGTCCTGAGGTCAGTGAGTACAATACAGGTCTAGTTGGTGTTAAACACAGTTTGATGTTACACAGCCATGGGCAGTCTCTGTTAAAAAGGAAAAGGGTGTTTCCTTCCTGCATACCATCCAGGGTGGATTATACCATGGTATGGAGGGGGTGGGGGAATTAAAGTAAGTGATCCTGAATGTCATTTATTTTACAGAGTAAAGACATGCATGCGTGTTTGTAAAAGGTACTGTTTTTTGGGGGGCTTGCTATAGAAAATTGTATGTTGTGTGAAGTGTATTATGTTTGCTAATTGTGTAAGTTTTGGGAGACAACTCCCCTGTTTGGTATACTTAATTTGATTTGGTCCAAATTAACCAGTAATAAAAGGGAAGGGGTTTCTTTCCCTGGGGGGTGGGGGGGTTCTTCACTCCTTGTTGCTGCTATGTGATATGAGGTTGTCTTTTTCTGCACTCCTGGTGGTTGCTATGTGACATGAGGATGTCTGTGGAACTTCAGTGAAAGGATGCAAACTTTCTAATGCAAATATTGCTGGCTACTCTGTGGCTGGAGACATCACGCTGGGAGAACTGGTTGTTGTACACCTGAATGTGGAAACCCTAATAAAAAGAAGGTTCAGAGAACAGCAAAAGCCTCTTTCATTCTTCCCAGGGTCTGATGCTGCTGCTTCTTTAAACAAAGGCTGGGATGCAACCTTTCACAGGAACCTACTCCATGTTCCGCCTGCGGATAACAAGGCCACCGGCATGTGGACTGTCCACGGATGGATTGTTCATTCGACAGGACCATCGCCTCGGCCTCCACTGGAGAAAACTACAAGCCCTGGCTACTTCCAGCCCAGGTTGGGGAAAAAAACATCCAGGCCCTTGTAGATTCGGGCTCTTGGAAAGCTCTGGTCTTCCAGGGACTGTTACCGCCTAACGTGTGTTCTTTTGACTCTCCATGGAGCATAGAATGTATTCACGGCGACGTAAGACGGTATCCGATGGCCAAAATCCGGCTACAGGTAAAGGGTCAGGAGGCCTACCTCGAAGTAGGAGTCACTCCTTGGCTCCCTGCCCCCGTTGTGCTCGGCCGGGACTGGCCTTTCTTTTCAGACCTAATGGCCCCAGTCTCTCACATGGAGCCTTATTCTGTGGCTCAGGAGAACCCTGGCAAACTGTACCCCTTCTCGGCAGCCCTTTTCCCCAGCCGACACCGGGTTCCAAAGACTCGGTAGCAAAGATGCTCCGACAAACAGGACTGGTTGCAGAAATCTGGGCCTCAAGGTGAGTTTCTTGTAGCCAGAGGTCACAAGTGATGGCTGGGGATGGCCAGAGGGAGTGGGATATGGGCCCTTGAGATTTACCAGACCTATACCTCCCTGACATTCGCCAGAGGCAAAGGGAAGACCCAGTCCTTGCTAGACAGTATGACAAGGTGGTAAAAATTGATGAGCAGATTTGAAATGCACAGGGGGTGATAGTATTCCCCAATTTTGAATTATAAAATGATATCCTGTATAGGGTGAATAGGCAGACACAAACAGGGGAGGTCACCAGACAGATATTGGTTCCCAAGGCGTATGTTAAATCTGTTTTCACTCTGGCCCATACTGTCCCTTGGGGTGGTCACCTGGGCAGGGATAAAACATTGGACCGTATTTCGTCCCGATTCTATTGGCCAGGGATGCATAGTGATATTGCTAAGATATGTGCGGCATGTCCGGAGTGCCAGCTAACTAGTCCAAAGGGACAAAATCCAGCCCCTTTGGTTCCTCTTCCCTTGGTGTCAGTTCCCTTTGAAAGGATTGGAGTAGACTTGGTAGGACCTCTAGAATCTTCTGCGAAAGGACACAGGTTTATTCTTGTAATAGTTGACTATGCAACAAGGTATCCTGAGGCATTCCCCCTGAGAAAAGCAACGGCGAAGCAAGTAGCCAACAAGTTGTTGGAGCTGTTCTCACGGGTTGGACTTCCCCAGGTTATGATGACAGACCAAGGTACAAATTTTATGGCTAAACTGATGCAGGATGTCTTAAAATTTCTAGAGGTCGTCGGTTCGGACATCGGTCTACCATCCACAGACTGACGGATTGGTGGAAAGATTTAACCGAACTCTAAAAGGGAAGCTGAGGAAATTTGTAGATTCAGAGAAGAGAGCCTGGGATGAACTTCTCCCTTTTCTGCTGTTTGCCGTGCGGGAAGTTCCCCAGGCCTCCACGGGATTCTCTCCATTTGAACTGCTGTATGGCCACCAACCCCGGGGTATCCTAGACCTCCTAAAAGAGTCCTGGGAGGAACAGTGGTCCCCTTCTAAGAATACCCTGCAATATGTACTAGATCTTAGGAAGCGCCTAGATGTGGTCAGCCATTTTGCTAGGGAGAATCTTAGATCAGCCCATGACAGCCAGGAGAGACATTACAATCAGAATGCTCGCATGAGAGTGTTTCACCCAGGAGACCAGGTAATGTTGTTGTTACCCAGTTGTGAGAGCAAACTCCTAGCCAAATGGCAGGGCCCATCCGAAATACTCCGCCGCACGGGTGAAGTGGAGTACGAGATCGCTAAACCAGGGTCCAGGAAGGGTAAACAAATTTACCATGTGAACTTGCTGAAACCGTGGAAGATGCAGCAGTCTCTATTCATCCACCCGGTGGAGGAGGAAACGGATTTGGGTCCTCAGCCCCCACGGGAGAACATCGTGGGTGACGATAAAATCCCAATGGGTAAACTGTTGTCCTCTGAACAAAAAGGGGTCTTGTTAGAAATAATTACACAATTCCATGATGTTTTTTCTAATTTGCCAGGGCAAGCTAATTTCATTTCACATGTGATCGAGACAGCACCTGGGGTAAAAGTACTTTCCCGTCCTTATAGGTTGCCTGAGAGTCGTAGGTCCCTGGTAGAGAAGGAGGTACAAGAAATGTTACACTTAGGAGTGATTGAGGAATCATGCAGTGAGCTGTGTAGTCCACTAGTTATGGTCCCTAAACCTAATGGGAAGCTAAGATTTTGTGTGGACCTCTGAAAGGTCAATGCGGTATCCAAGTTTGATGCATATCCGATGCCAAGGGTGGACGAGTTAATTGACGCGCTTGGTAACACGGAATATATATCCATGCTGGACTTAACAAAAGTATACTAGCAAATACCATTAGAGGAAAAGTCCAAGTGCAAAACAGCCTTTGCTACTCTCATGGGTTTATACCAGTTTGTGACAATGCCATTTGGACTGCATGGAGCCCCAGCCACATTGGTGGAAAAGTAAGGCCACTAGCCGACAAGGTAGTTGCCCTGAAAGAAGTTCCGACCCCCCAAACAAAAACGCAGGTAAGCTCTCTGCTGGGTTTAGCAGGGTACTACATTCAGTTCATCCCCAACTACTCGGAAGTTGCAGCCACATTAACGGACCTCACAAAAAAGTCCGCCCCTACACAAGTGGTATGGTCAAGGGAGTGTCAGAGAGCCTTCGAGGACATAAAAAGGTGTCTATCAGAGGGTCCAGTCCTAAGAATCCAAGTCTTCAACAGGCCTTTTGTAGTGCAAACCGATGCATCAGAGATAGGGCTAGGGGCAGTGTTGTCACAACAGTTTGAGGGAGTGGAACATCCGATCCTTTTTCTGAGCAGGAAATTGTTCCAGAGGGAAAAAAACTACTCAGTGATTGAGAAGGAGTGCCTCGCAGTAAAGTGGGCAATCGAGGCGTTGAGGCATTACCTGGCAGGAGTCCATTTTACTCTGGTGACGGACCATGCTCCATTAAAGTGATTAAATAGCATGAAGGACTCCAATGCTAGATTGACCAGCTGGTATATGGCCCTCCAACCCTTCTCATTTGAGATTCAGCACAGGCCTGGAAAAGAAAATGCAAATGCTGACTTCTTTTCTAGAGAAGGTGTGGAGGATCGGGCTTCAGCCATGCGTGGCCTCAGCCACACACTAACAGGGGAGGAATGTGACAGGGTGAATGAACGTCACCAGCCATGTGCCTGGAAAACCTATGTTTAGGCTTGCAGTGCAGCAGTGACGAGGTTTAGTTGAGTATTAAAAACGGAATACCTTATCTTAAAAAAGGAGTCAATTCAATTAATTCATTGAAACCATAGGGATGTCTGGTATGCATTTCATAAATCCAAAATTGCTCCCGTTTCAATAAATGATTATCTCTATTTCCCTGTCTACTACCTAGTGATACACTTTCAAGTCCCTTAAATTTAATACAACCAGGTTCACTGTTATGCACTTCTTTAAAGTGTTTCAAAAGCGGAGTTAATGGCATACCCTTTGCTATTATTTTTGGTATGTTTTTAACATTTCTCAGGTGCTCTAACATGCGCATTTTAAACGGTCTTTTTGTCTTACCAATGTACTGTAAATTACAGCTACACTGTAAGGCATAGACCACATGCGTTGTCTGACAATTAATGAAACTTGGAACATTGTAGACTTTGTTAGTAACTCCTGATGTAACTGTTTTCCCTTGACAGATATGGTTACACGCTTTACACTTTCCGCATTTGTACGTGCCTTTAACTCCTAGGCGAGTTTTAATATCTCCAGATACGATGGCCTCTGTGGAGACTTGACTTGGAGCCAGAATGTGTTTAAGGTTAGGTGCTCGTTTGAACACTATCCCTGGTTTGGACTTTAGTTGGGGACCCAAAATGTGATCAGCTTTTAATATCCCCCAATGTTTTTGCAGAATTTTTCCAACATTGTAATGGGTATCACTAAATTGAGTAATAAATGCTGGGATTTAATTTTGTCTCTTCTCACTCTTTTTATGATGATATTTCATCAAAGATTTCCTAGGAATCCTTTCTAGTTTTTTGAGCGAAGAGTTTACTAAATCGCTATCATATTCTTTGTCTAGGAATCTTTTCTTTAAAAAGAAAGATTGTTCTTCATAATCCACAGCCTTAGAATCATTTCTCTTTAACCTGAGAAATTGATTAAAGGGAATATTTTGGACCCATCTCTTATCGTGACAACTAAATGGGTCTAAATATGAATTTACATTTGTAGCCTTAAAACGCGTTTTAGTATGTACAGTTTTGGCCTCAATGTAAATCTCTAAATCGAGATAATGAATGCTTACTGAGCTATTTTCACCACTAAATTTTAAATTAAAATCATTATTGTTCAGATTTGTGACAAACTCAAGATAGGAATCTTCTGTCCCCTCCCACACAATAATAATATCATCGATGTATCTCCTCCACAGCTTAAGCTGCGGAGGAGTACATCTAAAGATCACCAGAGACTCCCACTGTCCCATATACAAATTGGCGAATGATGGGGCAAATGTTGTGCCCATCGCCGTCCCCAAGATTTGCAAAAAATAGAGGGAATCAAACAAAAAATAATTGTGACTGAGGATGAACTCAATTGAGGATAAAATGAAATCAACCTGTGTAATGGGAAGTGTTTGTGGTGTTTGTGGGGTCAATAAAAAGTGTCTAATTGCTTCTACCCCTTTTTTTGTGAGGGATACTGGTGTATAGTGATTGAACATCTAATGTGGCTAATCTATAATTATCTTCCCAAACGAAACCTTAAAACACTTGTAAAACCATAGTGGTATCTTTAAGGTGAGATGGTAGTGAAGTGACCATTGGTTGTAGAAAAAAATCAATATAGGTGGATAAATTAGAGGTGAGGGAATTAATCCCGGAAATAATGGGACGTCCGGGTGGGGAAGTGAGAGATTTGTGTATCTTGGGGATGTAATAAAATATTGGAACAGTGGGAGTTTCCGTGAACAAATATTGATACTCCAACTTAGAAATAATACCAAGTTCCAGAGCTCCATACAAATGCGTTTTAATGAGACTCAAAAATTCCTTTGTGGGGTCCCTCTTTAATGTGACATATGAGATGGGGTCCTGTAAAAGGCGATGAGCTTCCTTAAAATAGTCCTCAGTATTCAAGAGGACTATTCCGCCTCCCTTATCAGCTGACCTTAATACAATGTCAGGATTGGACTTTAGTTGTTTAATACTTTTTTGTTCATCCCAAGTTAAATTGGAATATAATCCTAGTTGTTTTTTCTTACACATATCTCTGAAATCCTGTTCAACCAGTTTTCCAAATAATTCTATATTGTGTCCTCTTGAGGCATATGGGAAAAATACAGAATTTGGTTTGAAACCAGTATGTGTGTAACTTCCAAAGTTGACAAAGTCAGGGTCACTCTCTTTCAGTAGTGCTTCTAGATCTTCAATAATAGCCATCTGATCAACTGTAATATCAATTGCCTCATTGTGAGAAATTTGATCTGATGTAGCCTTATTGCTACTATAATGACGCTGTAAAGTCATTTTTCTTAAATATTTTTGAAGATCAATATAGAGATCAAATTCATTTGATTCTCTAGAAGGGGCAAACGTAAAGCCCTTCTTAAGCACTTGAAAGAGATCTTTATCTATAATCAATGAAGATAAGTTAAAGATCCCATTACTGGTTAGTGTCAATGGCTCAGGGATCCCCTCTTTGTGGGCGGGCTTTCTCCCTCCTCTCTTACCTCGTCTGAGTAGCCCCTTTTTCGATTCATTTTTTGCAGGGGTTTTGAGGGGGGATTGTCTAGGTCCCAACTTGGTCTGTTGGGCTTGTTTTTGATCGATTTCTGAAAAAAACAATCATTATTATCTTCATTTATATCACTTTCATTACCATCAGCTCTATCTTTTAATTGATGAAACTTATTTGAAACTGGTAATTCAAATGCAATACTTTTGTCCCCTCTACTGGCATATTGGTTTTTCCTTTGATGTTTATATTTATGTTTTACATCCTTGGATTTACCATTTTTGCCTACCATTGACCAGTTGTCACTTTGACTCCTCTCTCTATATTTATGTTGATTAGAGGGTCTATTATTAGAGTGATCTCTTTTGATATTTTCATTTACTGGTCTATGTAGATCTTTGCTTGATCTTTGAATATTCTCTACATAATGAGATTTCTTCATATTTTTGGGGTTGTTAGGTAATGCACCCGCTGACATAGGCTTTTTATTATTTTTTTGGACCTCTTTTTTGGATTGTTCTGAACTTGCAGATTTCTGTGAAATCTGCTCACAGACATTTCTGTTTGTTTTGACAGCTTTATCTGACTTTTTGTCTTTCCAGTCCTTTTGCCTATTTTCCAAATAGTCAACCTTATCTCTAAGGAACTTTTTATTTTTCCTTATCATTATGCCTTTCTCATGTTTTCTCAATTTTCCCACCATATCTTCAACTAATTTGGGCAACCCTTCTAGTGTTGGTTAACCGATAATGTCCAATTTGACTTTGTCAATTTTAACAGAGAGTTCCTGTAGTTCTTTTTTCCTCTCTCCCATAAGGAGTTTAATGAGGTTTATTGAACTTATCTCAAGGATCTCCTCCCAAATAGCTTGAAAGGCTGGATTGTCATTGCCATAGGTGGGTTTGAGTAGCAATCTTAGGCCTCTAGGAACCCTTTTTTGTTTCAGGTATTCCTCAAATGATACAAGCTCCCAAAAAGCTTTAGTTTCCTGCTCTAATAATTTAGTCAGAGCAAAAATCTTTGACGGTAAATCTACCGTGACATCTTCTAGATTAATATTCTCACAAAACGTTTGTCCCAATAAAGCACCTCTGTTATTCACGAACCAATCCACGAACAGGAACCCATAAAATAATAAACCAGAAAATAATAAACATTAAAATAATAAAACACGACAATCCAGGAGTCTTCTACTTGTAATCCATCTTCATCTGTATTTTTCTATCTTCTTCCGGGGTCTTCTACCCGTCTGCTGCCACGCCCTGGTCTTCTTTCTTCTCCGGAGGTCCTTCCTCCTAGGCGTCTGGCTTCAAAATGAGACGACATAGGCTTTTAAAGGCCTATGGCGTCATATTTTTGTCATGGTTCCAACGGCCCTGATTGGGCCATGAAAACCATGTTTTTTGGCCGATGCAAAAAAAAATGATGACGTCACTTAAAGGCAATGAAAGCACAGCCAATCAGAATGGTTTTGCTTCAATTGCCTTAAAGATGACCTCATTAAAATAAACATGGCCGCCCTCACATGGTACGGTAGCCAATCAGAGCGTGGGAAGTCTATCCCTACTCTGATTGGTTCTAGTACCATGTGACAGGCTTTCAATGACGTCATATCTGTTCTTCCCCAAGCCTCTGTCACATGGTCTACTAGAGCCAATCAGAGATGGGATGGAGTTCCCACGCTCTGATTGGCTGCCGTACCATGTGAGGCCGGCCATGTTTCTTTTAATGACGTCATCTTAAAGGCAATTGAAGCAAAGCCATTCTGATTGGCTGTGCTTTCATTGTCTTTAAGTGACGTCATCATTTTTTTTGGCATCGGCCAAAACACATGGTTTTCCCAGCCCAATCAGGGCCGTGGGAACTATGACAAAAATGTGATGTCATAGGCCTTTAAAAGCCTATATCGTCTCATTTTGAAGCCAGACGCCAAGGAGGAAGGACCTCCGGAGAAGAAAGAAGACCAGGGCATGGCAGCAGATGGGAAGAAGACCCCGGAAGAAGATAGAAGAAACAAGAATACAAATGAAGGTGGATTAGAAGGAGAAAACCCATGGATTGTCGTGTTTTATTATTATAATGTTTATTATTTTTTGGTTTATTATTTTATGGGTTTCTGTTCGTGGATTGGTTCGTGAGTAAGCTGATCAACGGGAGTCGGTGAGTGGGTCAAGTAATGGTAAGTTAACAAAAGAAATGTATTTAATGTAACTGTGTTTTTTTTTCCTTTTTTCATGTGTATATTTTTTTTATTGTACATCATTTCTTGCCACTGTATGTATGTATGTATGTCTAGAGAGATATATACATACAGGGTAAGAAATGATAGTGTTGTAACAGCTTTCTTTGCACTATTGTAAATGATATTGGCTATGCTGCTATGCATAGATGTGTGTTAAATGTATTTTATAATTAGATAGATGTAATTTTTGGGCTTCTATGCTGTACTTTAGGTCACGGTGAGGCTTGCTTTTCTATATTGTAATTGTTGGTGTCCGATTTTGTATGATGCTAACTTGTTCTCTTTAACGGTTGCTATAGTTAATTGTGTAATTGGTATTGTGACGATGGGGAGGATTTGGCCCGGGATTAAAGGGGTTACACCCCAATTGGCCACCCCCTGACCTCACCAGGGAGACAAGGGGTTAACTGGGCTGAGGTCCAGAAATGTGATTTAACCCTTATTATAACATGAAAATGCGTATTCCCCTGTTCCCAGGTTTTATTGTTATATCAGTGTCTGCATCACACACACACTAGAATCCATCCGGGAGTACAAGGGTTAATAGTTCTTTAATGATTATAGCCCTTTGTGTAATTTTCCCGCCTTTTCAGGCACCATTTTGCACGGTCCCATAGGCTGCCATTAGGGCTCAATGCATTCTAATGGCGAATCTTGCTGTTTTTGTTCTGTTTCCTGTGAAGACCAGCAGATGGCGTCCGAGAGGAGGAGCGGCGGTTTCCCATTGTAAGTCAATGGGCCCATTGACTTCAATGGAGATTCCTCGAAGGAGCTTTCCAGGAACGAGTTGGCTGCCGTCCAAACCGCAAAACCGCAGAGCTTTGATCACTTATTAGCCAAGTTCAACGACAAGTGGCGTGGGAATAAACAGTTCTAGAGCACCTAGAAATAAAATTATTTTTGCTCCTAGTTCCTAGGCCTCCCCCCACTCGACCACCACCGGGTCCCCGAATCCTTGACCCCCAATAAGGGTCAAACCGAGAAGAGCGGGTCGCGCCATAGGTTCCAATGGCGGCGGCAGAAACAGCTCAAAAAAACGGCTAAGTGTGAAAAGCTGAAATTTAGGAATCCATAGCTCCGGTTCCGGAGGGTCCAGAGAGCCAGGGTTTGGGGTACCTGTAGTCACTGCTCCGGCATCGCTGCAGAACCATCCTTGACCCTCTTGGACCAACCCGACGGAGTATGGACCCCCTTGAAAGTTCGGGACTTTTCCCATAGACTTCAATGGCGGCCAATTTCCGTTGACCGGCTATGGCAGAAAAACCCCATTGACTTCAACGGCGGCGTGGCCCCGTTGAAAGTCTATGGCGGCGGATTCCCATAGCCGCCAGCGGCGGCGGTTTGCCATTGAAAGTCTATGGCGGCTAAGCCCGTTGTTTTCAATGGGGATTTAGTGAAAAAACGTGATTTAATTTACAGCAGAGATTATTGTATTAAAATAGGAAACGGTTTAAGGTGTATTTGTGTAACTCCGGTTCCGAGGGTCGTAGCAAGTCGCAAATTGGACCCTAGGGTGTCCCAGTTCCGGCATTGAGAACTGGGAAGTTTGGACCCGCTGTACCCAACGGAACCGGATATTTTAATATGTTTGTGTTTTATCCTTAACACTGTGTCCCCAGGTAACGACAGAAACCAATTCCTTTTGCCATAAGTTAGCAGATGGCCAGGGAAGCGCCCTAATGTCTAGAATTTAAGTGCTGTTCAAAGGAGTTTATCACCTACACTGTTTACAGGAGGGCGGAGATGATTCAAACCAGAGCAGGCTATAAGTGTCCCATTTCACACCTTACAACAAAGGGTTTCCTGACAGAAATTCCGTTTAGTAGACTGGCTGGCATTCCTGATGCAAATGTGGGGCTGCAGAAACGAGACCCCAGAATCCAACTGAGCATGTGCCAACTAGCTGGGGGGCATGTATCAAAATGTGTTCCCATGTTAGTGAGTGGCTACAGGTAATTGAAAACCAATCACCTGTACTTAATGTTAAGGATAGGGTTACAAAAGGTTTATAAACGGTTGTCCACCCTTTATCCTGTGTTGTTCTTCTATACCATCTTGATTGCTGAGAGAAATGCTATGCAATGTCAGCATGCAAGGCCTTTTCATGGCTTTCGTGTCTTGGGATGATGAAGAGTGCTGTATGAACTGCCAGTCCAGATGTGACTGTTTCATCATTTCCATCTTTAAGTAAGTGTCCATATTTTGCCTGTTATTTGTATATTTTGTGTGTTCACCTTTATCAAGGAATAAATTATATTTTATCATATCTAAGTCTCGTCCCAGTTCAACCCAGTTATACAGTATATATATATATTATATTATATTATATATATTTGGTGTAAATTGCAGCCTGTCATAAGTCACCGTGACAGGCTTGGATGCTATTTTAATTGTTTGGTGATGTAATTAATGTATACTAATTGATTGATGGTGACTTTATTGGATTACATTGTATACTTCTTTTGATATAATGCTATTTTAGATGGAATATTGTATTGTTAACATTGATTTGCAGCGTCTACATGTAGCTTACATTTTATGCAGCATGTATACAATGTAAATGCAATGTTTTAAGTGGCATTTGAGGCTTTGGATTGGCATTTGATGCTTTAGATTGAATGATTACATTTGATTTGTTTACGAAATAGAATTGTATTTCATTGAGGATGTTATGGATACGTGGTATTTTTATTGGAGCATGTTTTTGTTAACCCGGAGACATTTATTTGTATATTGGTTCATCATGTGTGTGTATATATATATATATATATATATATATATATATATATATATATATATATATATATAAAAAGTAGATTTTACCAGATTGGAGTCCGGAAAAAACGAGACAGCACACAGTCCAGTAGGTCCAATAAAGCTGTATTCAGTGTAACATGGCACCACCTCCAACGTTTCGGTCAACCAAGCGTGACCTTCCTCAGGGACGTGCAATAAGTGAATGCTACTGATCACCCTTATGTACCCATACTAATTAAGAAATAAAGTGAACTCACCCGTGTGAAGACAAAATTGCCCGCAAAAACGCGCCGCTGTGACCCGCAGGCATGTGTTGGAACGCACCGCCATCTTGGATATGCTAATCCGACTATTCGCAAGCAACTACGGTGGCTGGTGTGGCACATACAGCACAGAGAGCAAACCTGGACACTTCTCGGCAGCTTCTCGCCAGGCAGCCGTCTCACCATTGGTTACTAGCCATTTTATCAAATGGTGGTGGCGCATTCATTCGCCAGGGATTCGCCCCTTACAGCATACAGCGAGTTTAACACGCCAAAAACATGGCTAATTGCTAAACTGGCTAATGCATTTTTTCGCTGCTTACTGCATGATGCCCAAAGTATCTAATGGTACTTCCCTATTCCCTGTACAGATCTCCCAAGAAAGCACCAAAAAATGTACAATGATATATGCACGTATCCACCCAAGGGGTTAACTAACTCAGTCCAGAGGAAACACCAAAGCAATGGGCAATGGGAAATGGATGCAACCTCCCAAGGGTTAACAGAAACAATCCAGGGGGAATCTGTATGCACACAAAAATCCAGCAACAGTACAGCAGGCTACAGTTCAAATTAAATGATATGCCTAAATGCAAATGGTATACTCACTAGACTGATAGGCTATATAGATCTGGTGTACTACATACAGTAGCAGAGCACTAGCATGAAGTGGCTTAAAGAGAAACAGCTAGATAGTTAGACTATACAGACCAGTTCCGTAGCTGCAGTTAGCTAGTACTTGTTCCTGCTCACACGGTGCTAGAGCGCTGTGCCGACGGAGCCCTCTGAAATACTTTCTCCTTGTGATGTCAGACGCCGGTCCCGCGTGATTGCTGCAACGTTCAGATTGATTGAAAATAGTACCGGCAGTTCCTATTGGCTCATCACTAAGCAGAGATGCTCTGTGGCCAGAAGCTGTCAGATCTTGATCATAGCAGGGATGTTGTCATGACGATGGAAGCGCCGCACTGCAGGAACACACAGCCTCACAACCAATATACCCTCAATGTTGTCAGATAGGGTCCACACGAGGCAGCAGCAGATGTATGTGAAATGGTACAAGAAAAGAAGAGGAACGGGGTGAATACATCATAACATTGGCAGAACACAAAATATGCAAACTTATGAATATAAGAAATCTAAATGCATAAATGAATATTATGTTAGTGAGACTTATGAGACAAAGCAGTTCCCTAGACACTATAATGAGGTGTAAGTGTCAACTTACACATAAGTAGCTATGTAAAATGTACACTGGCGACACACTTTATTCGAGCTCGGCTAGTCCCACGAATTCGGGTATACTCGGGTGTATTGAGGTTTGTGACTGTTTTCTGCCCAAGTGCATTGCGTTATTTTCCAGGCAGGGATTGAAGCATTTTATTCCCGCTGGCTGCAATACTGCACAGTATATATATATATACTGCATTACAATTCATGAATTTATGCCATCTGGTAGACACGCGAAGCATTGCAGCCTATTAAATCCTAATCATTATCATTTAACAGATCAGCCGCCCGTCAGCCAGGCATGAACCATGGCTGGGAAGGCAAACACAACGGGGCTTGCCAGAGGTGAGGAGCGGCGCATTCCAGGTATCTGCCAGGTACAAACTGGGTATTTGCTCGAATAAAGTGTGTCGCAGCAGTACGTGTACAGTACACCCCCACAATGAGGTACCCATATACGAAGAACGTCAATTTACTGGATGATGGAGATGGCTCCACAGGGACAGGTAGAGGTGGGGGAGACCAAGGTGTCCAAGGACCGATCACAGCAAACGATGGTGAAACATGACAGACCCGGTAAGGGTCACCCACTTCATGCTCGGACAACTAAAGTCAGGGTGGGCAGATCTGTGAATAAAGATTAAAGAATGGGGCAATACATTATTGGAGAAAAGACTTTAGCGTGGGGACCAAGCCATATCAAGATGGAACAGACACCATAACGTCACGTCAGTGAGTGAGAAATAACAGCTCAGATCAACTTCCTTGTTTATACCTTCCGGTGTCATGGTACCCAATCGCCTAATCCACTGTGTCTCCTTTTGAAGTAAGAGTTTAACAAGATTACCACCCCATCTGCTCTTATATACACCATCGATTATATAGAATCGTAACTGACTGAGATTGTGGCCAGCCTGTGTGAAGTGGTGTGCCACAGGTGCATCTGGGTCACGTCTCCAGATAGCTGCTTTATGCTGGTGTCCTTAACACATTGGGTAGTCTCCCCCCATACCCTAGTCCGCACGGTCATTTGATGAGATAGATGACATTCTTTGATATACAGGTATAGAGACCATTGATATTGAGTATATTTCCTGTACGCGGGTGAGTAAACTTATTGCGACAGTTTGCAGGAAGGCAATACGTTTATTCACCCAAGGTGGGGGCCTTTGGGCTCGTTTTTGTAGCTTATGCACTGATCCAATAAATGTTTTTTTCATGGGACCCACTCTCCTGCAGTTTTTCTCCTGTTTCTACTGTCTTAAGTAGTGCTCCAACTCTCCTTTACCTGCTCGTTTGCATAGTCTGGAGTGGCAAGTATAGGAGCACTGGCTAGTGCTGTCTTTAATGCCTGAAACGAGACCTCACAGGCTGGAGACCAAACTACCAGCACAGACTGTCGCTTCTGGGTCAAGTCAGTCAGGGGTTTGGCAATGGCGCTATACTGAGGGACAAACTTTCTGTAGTAGCCTGTGGTGCCTAGGAAAGCCATGACTTGCTTCTTGGTTTTGGGAGTAGGCATCTGACACCGTGCCCGCATTGAGCTGCCGGTAGTCCACACAGAACCGGGTGGTTCTGTCCTTCTTAGGCACCATGACTACCGGACAAGCCCAAGGGCTCTGGGACGTACAATTACCCCTAGGGCCAGCATCTCTTCTACCTCCCTCTCTATACTGCCCTTCACCTCTGCTGATACTCTATAAGCGTGCTTATGCAGAGGTCTCATATCCCCTGTCAGCACTGGGTGTTCTGCAATGTGTGTCTTCCCTGGCTTGTCTGAAAACAGAGCCCTATACTTCTCTAGCATAGCCGTGGCTTCTGCTCTCTGCCTGACACTCAGCTGAGCCCCTATCTCCACATGCTCTATGGTACCTCCTTGCCTAGCCTCCCCCAGGAGATCAAGCAGAGCATTGCTCGCCGGATCCCCCATCGGTGGGCTGCAAATGGCCAGCACCGACACCACACTCGGTGCTATTTACTCCTTCAGCATGTTGATGTGATAAGTCTTATTTCTCCATGTCTCAGCATCTACCTATACAACATAGTTGAACTCGTTCATCTTTCGCAGTGCCGGATACGGTCCCGACCAGGCAGGTATTAATTTGTTCTCCCGAATGGGCTTGAGAACAAGTAACTGCTGTCCTGGGATGAACTCTCTGCTACGGGCATTCTGATCATACCAAGTCTTCTGCTTGGTCTGAGCAGCCCTAAGGTTGTCCTGTGCCAACCCCATGAGCATCTCTAACCGCTCTCTGAGATCTATCACATACTGAAGCACAGAAGCATCAGTAGTGATAGTCTCCCCTTCCCATCCCTCATAGAATAGGTCCAGAGGTTCCCGTACCCTGCGACCATATAGCAGTTCAAAGGGAGAGAAGCCTGTAGATTCTTGCGGTACCTCTCGGTATGCAAACATTAAGTGCTGCAAGTGAATCTCCCAGTATTTTCCCTCTGCCTCTATAAATGTTCGCAGCATCTGCTTCAGGGTACCATTGAACCTCTCACATAGTCCGTTGGTTTGGGGGTGGTAAGGGGTTGTGCGCTGGTGCTTCACCCCACACGCATCCCAGAGACACTGGAGCAATTCACTCATGAACTGCGATCCCTGATCAGTTAGGATCTCACTAGGGAAACCTACCCAAGAAAAAATGGCTAACAGAGCTTTAGCTACTGCCCTAGCATCAATACTGGCAAGCGCTACTGCCTCAGGGTACAGGGTGGCAAAATCCACCACCGTGAGAATGTAGCGCTTTCCTGACCAGCTTGGAAACATGAGGGGTCCCACGAGGTCCATAGCTACCCGCTGAAAGGGTTACCCTATTACCGGTAACGGGTTCAGGGGTGCCTTCACGCGGTCACCCGCCTTGCCTACTCGCTGGCAGGCATCACAGGATCGGCAGAACTCTGCCGCCTCACTGGATGCCCCCGGCCAGTAGTAATGCTGCAACAGCCGGGCTCCTGTCCGAGCGACCCCCTGATGCCCCGCTAGTAGAATGGAGTGGGCTACCCGCAACAACTGCTGCATATAATCCCAGGGTACCACTAGCTGTCTCTTTCCCATCCATAACTCATCTAACCCGGTGGTCCCTTGCTCTCTATATAGGAGCCTGCGGTGCCACAAGAAGTAATCAGACCCCTTTCTTGGCTTAGACTCAGACGCCCACAGTCTCATGCCCTCCAAGCTGGGATCAGACCGCACCGCATCCCTAAACTGGGCACCTAACTCTGGCCACCCCCGGTCACATCTGAGTCAGGGGGAAAGGGAACAGGTACAGGGAACAGTAAGTCAGTGTCAGAAAGAGACTGAGTCTGGCTTACCTTTCTGGTCTCTGCAGAGACTACTGGAACTGTAGGTCCCAAATGCAGGGGGACAGGGGCTGGTTATTCTGTGATCCTTGCTGACTGGCTCCTGGTGATCGCTGCAACAGGCGCTAGCTCAGTGGTAAAAACACAGGTAACGTGTCCTAGGTCATTACCCAGCAAGACCTCGGCATCTAACCCAGGCAAAACCCCCACCTCCGTCATGCCACGTCCGGCACCCCAGTCCAAAAAGACCCGGGCAACCTGGAGTGACCGCGGTCCTCCGTCTGGCATGGTCACTTGCATCCCGGTGCCCAGGAGCAAACCTCTGGCTGCACCATATCAGGGCGAACCAGAGTCACGGTAGCACCGACTGGAGAAC
Organism: Ascaphus truei; assembly: GCF_040206685.1. NCBI lineage: Eukaryota > Metazoa > Chordata > Amphibia > Anura > Ascaphidae > Ascaphus > Ascaphus truei. Next base: position 135,776,836 of record NC_134486.1, on the reverse strand, counting down.
CTGATGTCCCCCGCTCTCCACTGCTGGTCCCGAGGTGGCAAGTGCAGTCTCTCCGCTCGGCATCCCTCTGTCGGCTGGTTCCATGGCTGTACTTGGCTCCTCTATGTGTGCCAGTCGCACACGGGCGACCGGCATCGCAGCTGGTGAGCGTTGCCCCTGATGGGGTCCCTTGGACCAGTCCCGGTCCGGACAATCTGGCCTGAGATGTCCAACTTTATTGCAGGAATAACACCGCCTCTCCTGCTTGAACTCTGCAGCCTTGGGTGTGTTGTTTGATGCCGCAGGCTGGTGTGTCCATGGAGGGGTATTCTTAGCATCCTGGGCCGCACGGCCCGCTCCTTTGGGTGCTACAGGGTCCTTCATTGCAACGCGGCTGGCCACATACTCATCTGCCATTTTCGCTGCATCCTCATAGGTCTGAGGTTTATGGTCATAAACCCATCCCCTCACATCTGTGGGAAGCTGCTGCAGCAGCTGCTCTTGAAAGAATAAGTCCAGCAGGGTATGGAATTTTGTAACCCTATTCCCCTCCACCCACTGAGTCCCGTGCAAAGCCATCCTACCGGCATAGGTGCTGTATGACTCTCCGGGGAGTACTACCCCCGTCCGGAACTTGCCCTGGTAAGATTCTGGGGTCAGGGCATCCTGGGTTAGCAGCTTGCTTTTCACATGACCGTAGTCATCGGCATCCACACGTGGAATACCCATTACAGTCCGTTTGGCTTTGCCAGATAACAGTGGTCGCAGTCTGACCACCCAGTCCCTCCTTGGAATTCGGAACCGGGAACACTGCGTCTCGAAGTCATTCAGGAACACATCGAGGTCATCTGTGCCATCCACAAACTTGCTGAAGCTGTGATGATCTGCCCGGGAAAGACCTTGTTCCCCGTTTTCAAGGTAGGAGTTGTGGGTAATTCTGAACACTGCTGTCAGGAGCTGTACCCGCTCCGCAGTGCTAACAGCCATTTCCCATGTAGCCAGAAGTGCAGTGAGCCCAGGGACGGCACGCTCGACAGCCGCAGCTGCTACCTCGTCCGCAACCCCTGGCACCAAGCCACCCACGACCGGGGGTTCACTAGCACTCTCCTCATGTCTTTGCAGCACCGGAGCTGGAGGGACCTCCTGCACTCTGGGCTGAATAGCATCTGCCAAAACAGCAGCTACGGGGACTTGCCCCTCTGCTAGGACCCTGCGGTCCTCATGATGCTCCAAATCCTCCTCCAGTTGTGCCTTCGACCGCCCATCTGTCGGTAAGCCATACCCCACACATTTCTCCATGACTTTCTCTCTGGTCCACGACCTGAACATTCCTGAGTGATCGCTCATGGTGCCTTCGGGGTATGGGTGAAGGGAACAGTGAAGTCTCTCGTGCTCTTTAGAAGTGTGTGTCAGTTGCTACTTGGCTGAGGAGCTCGCAGGCTACAAGGTCCTCACTATATTACAGAGCCCGCAGGAAACTGCAATATAGGTTCAATCAGTATCCACCGCTGCCACCAGTTTTTTAAAAGCCTGTCACGATGACACCAACTTTTATCAACACATTTATATTTCTGGGTACTTGATTGAACAGAACAAGTTGCTAAATAAATTGTGATTTATTTCCTTAATAGACAAACACACGACATCTGCAGAACCCTCACTGGGATAAGGGAACAAAATAAATTGTCCTTTGCTTGCAAGTGCCAGAAATGCAACCTTGGTTTTAAAAGTTCTGTGGTTATGTTGTTATTAACCCCTTCACTCCTGGACTGGTTGCTGCTGTGCTGGAACAAAGTCTTGCATCTTTACATTATGGATCAACATTCAGGAATCACACTGGCGATACCTGGGAGCCACAGTTATAGACTGCCCAAAGCTATCATTAACATATGGATCCAATCCCCTCGTGGGAACAAAAAAAACCACGAATAGCCAAGTTACCCACAGTTCATAAGACCGGTCAAAAGGACTGTCCGGTGGGCAGGGCGCATGGGTCAGGTTGACGCCCATGCCACTTAGCATACCTGGGCTACACCCATAACTTGGTGCCGCTCCATCTGATTTTTGACCAATAAATGTCAATAGACTGGCATCTGCTGTGCATCAGTATGCCAGTATGGTATATATTATGAGTCTCTGGGTCTTTTCATAACTGACACTCTCTTAGACAGGGGGACACTAAATCTGTGAGAGCCTTTTGAGTAAGCATGTCAAACTCAAAGGCAAACACGGGCCAAATAAACAAGGTTTAAGTTTATGTGGGCCGCAAAAAAACAAAAACTTCAATTTTCATAGAAACTTAGGTTTATTTCGAAAAGTACAGTATAAAAAAAAGAACGATAAAATTAATGTTTTTTTCCTGACACTTGGCATCTTTGACTCTCTCTCTCCCTCTCTCTGACTGACTGACTATCTCCCTCTCTCTGACTGACTGACTCTCTCCCTCTCTCTGGCTGACTGACTCCCTCCCTCTCTCTGACTGACTCCCTCCCTCTCTCTGACTGACTCCCTCCCTCTCTCTGACTGACTCCCTCTCTCTCTCTGGCTGACTCTCTCTCTCTCTCTGGCTGACTCTCTCTCTCTGGCTGACTCTCTCTCTCTCTCTGGCTGACTCTCTCTCTCTCTCTCTCTGGCTGACTCTCTCTCTCTCTCTGGCTGACTCTCTCTCTCTCTCTCTCTCTGGCTGACTCTCTCTCTCTCTCTGGCTGACTCTCTCTCTCTCTCTCTGGCTGACTCTCTCTCTCTCTCTGGCTGACTCTCTCTCTCTCTGGCTGACTCTCTCTCTCTGGCTGACTCTCTCTCTCTCTGGCTGACTCTCTCTCTCTCTGGCTGACTCTCTCTCTCTCTCTGGCTGACTCCCTCTCTCTCTCTCTGGCTGACGCTCTCTCTCTCTGGCTGACTCTCTCTCTTTCTGGCTGTCTCTCTCTCTCTGGCTGACTCTCTCTCTCTGGCTGACTCTCTCTCTGGCTGACTCTCTCTCTCTCTGGCTGACTCTCTCTCTCTCTCTGGCTGACTCTCTCTCTCTCTCTCTGGCTGACTCTCTCTCTCTCTCTGGCTGACTCTCTCTCTCTCTGGCTGACTCTCTCTCTCTCTGACTGACTCTCTCTCTCTGGCTGACTCTCTCCCTCTCTCTGACTCTCTCTGACTCTATACTGTATGATTCTCTCTCCCTCTGACTCTCTATGACTCTCTCTCCCTCTGACTCTCTATGTCTCTCTCCCTCTGACTCTCTATGACTCTCTCTCCCTCTGACTCTCTATGACTCTCTCTCCCTCTCTATGACTCTCTGTCCCTCTGACTCTCTTCCTCAGATTCTCTCCCTTTGACTCTATGACTCTCTCCCTGTGACTCTCTGACTCTCTCCCTGTGACTCTCTGACTTTCTCCCTGTGACTCTCTGACTCTCTCCCTGTGACTCTCTGACTCTCTCCCTCTGACTCTTTGACTCTCTCCCTCTGACTCTTTGACTCTCTCCCTCTGACTCTCTCTGACTCTCTCCCTCTGACTCTCTCTGACTCTCTCCCTCTGACTCTCTCTGACTCTCTCCCTCTGACTCTCTCTGACTCTCTCCCTCTGACTCTCTCTGACTCTCTCCCTCTGACTCTCTCTGACTCTCTCCCTCTGACTCTCTCTGACTCTCTCCCTCTGACTCTCTCTGACTCTCTCCCTCTGACTCTCTCAGACTCTCTCCCTCTGACTCTCTCAGACTCTCTCCCTCTGACTCTCTCAGACACACTCTCTCCCTCTCAGACACACTCTCTCCCTCTCAGACACGCTCTCTCCCTCTCAGACACACTCTCTCCCTCCCAGACACACTCTCTCCCTCCCAGACACACTCTCTCCCTCCCAGACACACTCCCTCCCTCCCAGACACACTCTCTCCCTCCCAGACACACTCTCTCACACGCACACTCTGACACATGCACACTCTGACACACGCACACTCTGACACACGCACACTCTGACACACGCACACTCTGACACACGCACACTCTTACACACGCACACTCTCACACACACTCTCTCACACACACACACACACACTCACACACAGACACACACACACACACTCAGACACACACACACTCAGACACTCACAGACACAGACACTCAGACACACATACACACGGGGGAAATCAGAACGGGGGGGGATTGGAACAGGGGGGGGTCGGAACGGAATCGGAGCAGGAGGGCAAGGGGGAAGCAAAGTAGGCATGGAGCAGTGCACACTTGACTTGCTCCATGCAGCAGGAAGAGCTGGGTCAGATAGAGCTTGCTGCGGGCCAAAAAAAAATTCTGGCAGCGTGCCAACACGCGCCAGGCCATCAGGAGAGGGGGGGGGGCTTCCCCTTTACAGAGAGCGCACGTTGCCTAGCACATTGTGAGCTGGGCCGCAAAAATAATTGTTGTTGGCCGCGAGTTTGACATGCTTGCTTTTGAGGCTCCGTCATAAAAATACCTAAAGCCCATTGAGACTCCTTTGAAGCTCGGTCATAAAAATACCGAAGCTCATTCATCCATATCACAGCTGGATGTCCACGGAATTCATGCTTGGACTTACAAGAAATAGCTCCTGCCTTACATTTAAGATCTGGAGTTTTTACCCACTTTAATAAACAACATGTTACGTTTGTGTTATAACTGAACCACTACATGCGCATAAATATAATTTTTACACTATATTTGCACCTCAAAAATCAGGTTTCTGGGTGCTGTCGTTCTAGAATGAGTATTTCTCATTGAAATGCCGGCTTCTAGACTGCCATCATGTGTCGGTTAGAGGGTATGGCAAGCAATGCATCTTGTCTTTTACCCTCGCAGGCAGGGAATGGCCTGCAAATGGGAAATAAAAATGGCTGGGACAGGGCAACCACAGTAATGCATAGCAAATCAGGTATTAACCCCTTTCTCCCCGTCACAATGAACAAGGAAGTTGATCTGAGCTGTTACTTCTAACTCACTGACGTGACGTTATGGTGTCTGTTCCATCTTAAAATGGCTTGGTCCCCACGCTAATGTATTTTCTCCAATAATGTATTGCCCCATTCTTTATTCTTTATTCACAGATCTGCCCACCCTGACTGTAGTTGTCCGTGTATGAAGTGTGTGACCATTACCGGGTCTGCCATGTTTCACCATTGTTTGCTGTGATCGGTCCTTGGACACCTTGGTCTCCCCCACCTCTACCTGTCCCTGTGGAGCCATCTCCATCATCCAGTATATTGACGTTCTTCGTCTATGGGTACCCCATTGTGGGGGTGTACTGTACATGTACATTTTACATAGCTACTACGTGTAAGTTGACGCTTACACCTCATAGTGTCTAGGGAATTGATTGGTCTTATAGGTCTCACTAACATACTGTAATATTCATTTATGCATTTATATTTCTTATATTCATATATTTGCATATTTTGTTTTCTGCCAATGTTATGATTTATTCACCCCCTTTACTTCCTCTTCTTTTCTTGTACCATTTCACATACAGTACATCTGCTGCTGCCCCGTGTGGACCCTATCTGACAACATTGAGGGTATATTGGTTGTGAGGCTGTGTGTTCCTGCAGTGCGGCGCTTCCATCGTCATGACAACATCCCTGCTATGATAAAGATCTGACAGCTTCTGGCCACAGAGCATCTCTGCTTAGGTCTGAATATAGACATAGACCTGGAGGCATTTATATAGTTTCCAGTACTCTCCGCCCCTCATTTCTCTACTCTCTCTCTCCTCATCCCACCCCCCCTAACCCTCTCTTTTAGAAAACATCACTGTTTTAATCCATTTGCTAGCCCGAGTTAAAGAGTTGGGACTTTCTATATATGTTTATAGTACATATTGCATTATGTTTCAACTATTTATTACGTATATGCAATGAATTATATGTCTATTTATTTTTATCATTTCTGATTCCTTTCAGACCTATTTCAATACTTGAAACAATCTACGCAATAAGTTGAAACAAGCTTTTCATACGTTGTGATAACTAAGACAATTTTTTTTCTCACTTCTATGTGGTATTATATAAAGTGTTACCACTGGGTATTTTGCCTAAACCTTATCAACATTTTATTCAGATGTTAAACATCTAGACCCAATATATAGAATTTTGTATGTACATGAATTTGTTTGAATATTTGTTTACATTACACACATTTATGTTTTTGTATAACTTTATCAATATATATTTTATTTTCTAAATGGCATCACACCTTGCCTCACTATTCTAATGCACATTCTACTATATTATATAGTTCTTTGAAGATTAGCACTTGGATCAATTATATAGTATTCTGCATACAAACTATTTTGAATATATGCTCATACTATACACAATTTGTATAGTTTTTGTATAAATTTAAATATATGTATATTTTAACGGTGTTAAATTCTGCTTCACTATTTATATTAATATATCACTTTATTATGCCTTTATATGATTTAATTTATTCATCTATTCCAATGGTTATAATTAAACCATGGTTTACATTACACACTGTATAATGAAATAAGTATATCACATTCCACGTTTACTTAAACATGTTTTATTAGGGTTTACATAGGAACACTCACTTTACCATTAAGATATGTCAGTATTAAGCTTGGCATACCCCTTGACATTATTGCCAATTTTTGAACACTAATATCACAATTTTATGCTTCTATTTATGAATGTATATGTGTCATGTTTGGGCATATATACACATCTATACACTTACCTGTCACTATCATATAAATATGTTACACTTTCTATAAGTCACACTAGACTTTTAAATAGCTTTTTGCACATTTGCATATCTGTACAGATTTTCAACATTCTGTCAGTATTAATATGTTTACACCATGTTTTCCAGTACTAAGCTGCACCTGTATACATATCCTTTATTTTTCCATTGGGACACCATCATTTGTTCCTCCATTTATGTATTTATGTTTGCACTTGTTTTTAGTCATGGCTATCTGTATTCTAATTGAAGTTCTTGCCCTAAACGACATACATACGCAGCATTCAAGAGTTTTAAATTGCAAATCAGACTTGTCACGCTTACAGGACAGGGAATTGGCTAGTAGTAGCATACTGTATATACCGATATCAGCCTAATCCCCCCATCTACGGAGCCTGAGGAAGCCAACAAAGGGGTGAAACGCATTGCTCTTACTTGTAAGCAATTTTGGACACAGCCACCGTCGAGGAGTAGATCAACAGGAACGCAGCACTATACCCAGACGCGGAGTCAGTTTGCTGCGCACCACGTGCCCTACGATCACTCATCCTAAAGACTGGCTGTATTCTTTTTATGTTTGCTTTTGTGTTTTTATCTTTTTTGTTGATATATTTTAGCGTTTTTAATGTTTGAATAAAGTAAGCGGTAGATCTTTTCACTTAAGACTGTACCTCGTTTTGTACTACCATAAGGGAGGAGATTTCTGCTACTCTCCTTATGCCTGGAGGCCAGCACTGAAGCTTAAAGAAGTTTGTAAAGATACCTTTATGTGTGCTTACTCACACGAGGCCGTGTGAGTATCATTCTTACATTTACCATCTATTACCCACCATCTCTATGTGTTTATAGGACACAAACACTGAGACTGAAACTGAGACTCTTCATGTGAGGGAAAAAGGAAAGATACCCCCCCCCCTTATAGTTTGCACTCACACCTGTCCGTGTGAGTGACTGCAGTTGTTTGCTGCTTTATCATTACCACAGCCTGACACACAATACTATTGTATGCATTTTCCCTTAAACATTATATATATTTGTTTGCCTTGAGGGTGACGTCTGAATGGAAAGTCGTTGGTGAATCTAGGAAGATACCTGGACCTGAGAAGAAAGAAAATCACTACAGCAGAAACAAAGAAAAGAAGACCATAAAGAAACCTTGATGTGACAGCATTTACACAAGGCCGTGTAAGTGTGTTTCTATTTTCATTACCCCCACCACTATCTACTAGAGGTCATATACATCATAACAAAATTCTTCAACCTGTGCTCCCCCTTTTTTTCTGTATCCCTGAACCAACAAGGATCCTGGATAGATCCTATTGGGGTCAGAGCCATAGGAGAGACGACGACACTGAGGGGATCCTTGTGTATAATTTCAAGGTTGTAAACTGCTTATCATATTTCCCCTGTTATATACACACCTCGGAGGGAATGCCCGGGTTTTTCCCTGTTCTATATTGGTTGTGAGGCTGTGTGTTCCTGCAGTGCGGTGCTTCCATTGTCATGACAACATCCCTGCTATGATCAAGATCTGACAGCTTCTGGCCACACAGCATCTCTGCTTAGTGATGAGCCAATAGGAACTGCCGTTACTATTTTCAATCAATCTGAACATCGCAGCAATCACGTGGGACGGAGTCTGACGTCACAAGGAGAAAGTATTTCAGAGGGCTCCGTCGGCACAGCGCTCTAGCACCGTGTGAGCAGGAACAAGTACTAGCTAACTGCAGCTACGGAACTGGTCTGTATAGTCTGTATAGTCTAACTATCTAGCTGTTTCTCTTTAAGCCACTTCATGCTAGTGCTCTGCTATGTAGTACACCAGATCTTTATAGCCTATCAGTCTAGTGAGTATACCATTTGCATTTAGGCATATCCTTTAAATTGAACTGTAGCCTGCTGGACCGTTGCTGGATTTTTGTGTGCCTACAGATTCCCCCTGGATTGTTTCTGTTAACCCTTGGGAGGTTGTATCCATTTACCATTGCCCATTGCTTTGGTGTTTCCTCTGGACTGAGTTAGTTAACCCTTGGGTGGATACGTGCATATATCATAGCACCAAAAAATGTGCATTCTTGGGAGATCTGTACAGGGAATAGGGAAGTACCATTAGATACTTAGGGCCTCATTCAGAAAACCTCGATAAGGCACTTATCGAGCACTTATCGACCAAAATGGCTACTCGTATTCAGTAAGCCTCGATCAGTGCTCAATAATGGCCTGTATCGACGCAAAATTTTATGATCCAAAGAAAATCGCCAATTGAGCGGCGATCAGCCGCTTATCGACCATTTTCGGAAGGATCATAAACTCACGCGATTCAGATACCCGCGAGTCGGCTGTCGCGGCCTATCGCAGCCCTAAAAGGCGTTCTTCTCCCCACATCCAATACACCACTAAATGTTGGTAGATTGGTGGGGAGATGCCTCGATGAGCTGCGATATGTCTGTACTTAGAAAAAATCAGGCCCTTTTCCTGCCTCGGATTGATGCCGGGGGTCTCCAGAGCTGATAGCCATTAATACCAGCACCGGAGCCCCCCGGCATGCATCCGATGCAGGAAAAATACATTTACAGCAACTTCATTACCTTAGCGGCTAATCGCTAAGGCAATTAAGGGGTTAAACACCCATGCAAGGCTTACTGTGGCTAGCGAGGGTGGGTGAAGGGGGAATTTGGCCCTTAATGGCTGTTTAGGGCTTGTGGGGGGACTTTACCCCTTCATTACCTTTGCGGTTAATACCGCTAAGGTAATAAAGGGGTTAACCCAACCACTACCCACCCGCAAGGTCTAGACACCCATTCTTAAGGCTAATACCCCCTCCACCCATCCGTAAAGCCTAAGCACGAAGCCGGCGTCACATGGTATTTCAGCCAATCAGATCGTGGGAACCAATTCCACACTCTGATTGGCTGAAATACCATGTGACACCGGCCATCTTGGATTTAGTGACGTCATCTTAAAGGCAAATGAAGCAAAGCCATTCTGATTGGCTGGCATCATTCCCTTTAAGTGACATCATGTAAAAAATTAAAGTCGGAACATGGTTTTAACAGGTGGCTGTTAACCATTTTGAGGCTAAATGTGACGTCACAAGCCCTATTTAAGGCCGTGATGCCTCATTTGAGCCCAAGAAGATGACGAGACAACATCGGTTGGGATTTACCATGTGGCTTTTTGGATTGACAGATGAAGATAGAAGATAAAGAAGATCAAGAAATGGTGACAGATGAAAATAGAAGAAGGTGATTAAAGAAAGAAAAAAGAAGATTGGGGTACCTGATCCGGACCTTCATGGCGGATGGCATCGGATGCTGTTGGAGGGCTTCAAGGTACGTAAGCCCCGGGAGTCGGAGGGACACCGCTTTGAATAGTAAGTAATATATTGAATGTTTGTAAATGTCTCTTTTTACAGGTTTATTCATTGGATTGGTTTTTTGATTTTTTGGGGGAGGCACATTGATTGATAATATATTAATCTGTACCACTTTAGGGTACAGATTAATACATTATTATGACAATATTTGGGGGCATTTGTGGCTTGTTATTGCTGTTGCTTTTTTTCAATTCAGTTTATTATGTGGATGTGATTGTTTGTTTTTTCATACTTAATGGTAATAAAATGTTTGCGATTGGTGTTCGTTAATGTTGTATTATGTTATCTAATGCGTTTTATGGTTCTTTCAAATATTGTTAGAATCTCTTTGTATTTTACTGTTTAAAATCATTAATGTTGTAGTAATTAATTGTTTTGATTGGTTAGTGTTACTATTCATTTTGAGTTGGTTTAGGAGTTAATTGGTTTGATTGGTTAATGGTTTAATTAATTCATTGTTGATGTTGTTATTGCTTGTATTGATTGGATTAGCTGGCTACTGTTTTTATTTAGTGAAGTGTGTTTTTTTGGAGTTTAGTTATGTTGTATTATTGTGTGTCTTGTGTATTAATGTATTGTAATTAGGGTGCCCATTGAGTGCTATAGAGGCTTATCATGCCCATATTATTATTATTATATGGGTATGATGTACCAGTATACTACTCAATGGGTAAAGGGTGGGTATAGTCAGTCAGTGGTGGGTGCTTAGGCCTCCCGGGTTTGTCTCAGGTCAGGGTGGGTTAACCCCTTAATGACTGTAGTGGTTAGTAACCGCAAAGGGGATTAAGGGGTTAGGGGCCATTAGAATGTCTTTATTATGTACTGTATACTGTATATGCTTTCTTGCTACGGAGGACAGAGGGACTTGCTGTTGTGGTAAGTATAACTGTATTTATTTACTTTATTTTTGTATGCTAATGCAGTGTTTAATAATGGGCAAATAATCTATTATCCATATCTGGATAATAGTTATTTTGCCCATTACTGTACTGTATGGGTTTGGGTGGAGGTGGGGGGGGGGCGTGTATTGATGTTTATTAAAATATTTATTAATATACATTTCTTTCATAGTGGAGATGTGCAGGGGGTCTCTGTAGCTGAACCGCATTGGTTTTATGTCCAGGGACCCCCTGCTTCCCGAGATACAGGCACCTTAATGTGGTGCCGGTATCCCTCTGCATTGAAATGTCCCGTGTCACGTGACCGGGACATTTCCTTGCATAGGAGATACCGGCACCCCATAAAGGTGCCTGTATCTCGGGAAGCAGGGGGTCCTTGGACCTGAAACCAACGCGGTTCAGCTCCGGAGACCCCCTGCACATATCCACTATGAGAGAAATGTATATTAAATAAATAATTTTCATGCGACATTTCAGCTATGAGAGGCGGCTCTCTCAGAGCCGCTCTCTCTCTGCAGCAGAAATGAATTGCCGGTTTAGGCCTTTTCAGAGGCTCGATGCTCTCGCTGGCAGCAACTCGCTCGTTTTGGGAATTTTGCTATCACAGGTAATCGAGCCTTTCTGAATACCGTGATAGCAACACCCAAAAAAACATAATTTTAAATGCCCATGCGATAATTTTTATCAACCCTCTCTGAATGAGGCCCTATGTTGTGTTTCTATTTGTTCTTTATTGCATATTGACATTCGCGCTCCCTTATCCTCTGAGAAATACATCATCTGAAGTGGAGTCTGCATCGTTATATGTATATGTATCATTTTGTATGACTACTTAATTGCACATAATATCACTTATTCAAAACACTTTATATATTTTATATTGTGTTTTATTAGCACTTTTAGTTGCACTATTTAGTGCTCTTAATATTTAAGCGCCCACCCTGCACTTTGTTTTCACGGTATACAAATGCCCAGTGTGTCCAGTCCAGACACACATACTGTACTACCAGTCTACCATTGACCAGTGATTCAGCCTTACAGTCAGTTCCGCATCTAGTTAACTACTTGCACTACTACCACTGCCATGCCTCCCCTACTATTTATATTTGCTCTAACCTCACTTATTTTCAAACTACTCTTTTCTTTCTACATCCCTATAATTCCTCAAACTCCATTTATATATCTCCATCTCTATTTCTCTCTCCACTTCTCAGTTCACAGGAGCTTCTTTCCTATCTACACCCTTATATACGTCTCCTCCATACACACTATACCAGAACACAACCCAACAGTACAAATCCTCCTCACACATCCTCTTTCTTTCCATGTTTCTCCTTCTGCCTTCTGGGAATATCTCTCCCAATCCTAGCCACTGCCTTATTTCTACATGCTCTCATCACCCACAATCAACCTTATCTCTTAGTGGTCTAAACCCCTCTAACCTCATACCCATCCCCTATCAAGCTCCTTCCCCTCTCCCTTTCTTCTGTGCCCTTTGGAATGCACACTCCCTTTCTTACAAGTTCCTCCCTGTACATGACTTATTTCTCTCACTCTCGGCTCCTTTTTGCTATAACTGAGACCTGGCTCACTCAGTCTAAATCTGCACTGGAAGCTGCCCTCTCTTATGGTGGCCTTTCTTTCTCCCCCACTCCTTGCATTGATGGCAGGGTTAGAAGTATGGGACTCATCCTATCTTCCATCTCCCACTTCTAAACTGGCATATTTATGACCCCTCTTTCCCTTAGACTTCCAGCTTTCTCTCACTAATCTCTTCTTTTGGCCTTCACCAATTGACTGCAGCAGGCACCCACAAGGATAACCTAGTTTTCAAAAAAACTCTCTCTCTGATTTATCCATTTCCTCCTTTCCTCTCTCATCTCATTTTCTCTCTCACTTCTTCCCTTCTCCAGCTCCATCTACCCTTCTTTTCTGCAGAGACTTGTGCTCTATTAATCTACTGGCTTTTGATTCCACTGTTCTCCCCCCTCTTTTCCCTGCTCCACTACAGACTCTGACAACCAGGCAATTGAATACAACTCTACCCTATTCTCCTCTCTTATTGCCACTGAAATGGCTAATTTCGCTGGTTCATAATTAATTAACTCACTTTAAACTATACTCTACTGAGACTAAGTACCACTAAAAACTACCAATTTCAGTGACAATAAGATACACCAGTTACAAAAGATACACATTAACCCTTCTGTTAGATCTGATTTCCCACTGTTTCCATTCAATAAATAAAGGGATATTACTTACATATTACATGTGAAGTAGAAATCATTAATATGAATTATACCTTATTGTGGTAACAATTCTGTAATTGATCACTTCAGTGCAGCAATTACACTAAAACAACGTACAGTACCAATAGTCTCTACTCACTCAGTATACTAGCGTTCCCTACAGTAATGGGTTACCTATTAAGGTGTTCCATTCCTATACAGTACCTGCAACTGAAGCACTAAACACCTTACGTGAGTGCTTTTCACGTGTTTAGCAGTAATTTATTACGTCACTGCTTCTTTTTTAACTTTCGCCTGTTAATAATTGATTTATGTACAGTATAGAATACACCTTATACATGTTGGGTGCAGTCCAAGAGGGGGATATTTCCCTTATTTTATAAATTGCTTGAATCTTATTAAAATATTTTTACAGTCTAATTTATATTATAATATATATAATTTTATGAAATATTGTTACAAATTAAATTTTTAAATCTATATTATAGATTATAGATTTGCCAAGTTCCTCTTGCATTTGGTTACTTTGATTTGAGTAATTCATTTGTTTTAAACATTTTCTAATATTCACTTTTAAGTATTGCACTTATATTGATTATATATTAGTGATTTGCATAAAGAGATGGATAGTATTTTTACTGACTCCTCTCTCTTGCCTTTAATTGTGCATGCTATTACTGAAGGATGAAACATATAGGACATTGACGTGCCGAGACTCTAAGACTGCACCTAACATACAACATCTGATATCCAGCTCGCAGTTCTCCAGTAGCGGAGCATCTGCCAGAAGTTCCATTGTGATCTAATTCGAAGGAATGAGGGGCATGCTGTGCATTCGTTGATGTCTCTAACACTGATCTTGGACTCTTGGAAGTCTCACTGCTTTCTTTAAGCCTACATTTGTGAGTGTATTTTAACCTACGTGTGTTCCATATAGCACAGAGCATATTTGCACTACTGTATGTTTTGTTATCTTGTTTTTATGAGGCTAAACCTTGAAGATCCTGCTACTTGATACAAGGATCACATGATGAAAATCCATTATTTGGCTAAAGAGGTTTATCATCAATCTGCCTGGTTTGATTTGATACTATGTTAATGGTTAATATTGTTTTTTGCTCTATATCAGTATACAGTTTTTTGCATCGCTGCACTATTATTCCTTGTCCTCTTTTTTTACATATACATCCTGTAACTATTTTCGCTCTGCATCCTATTTTTTTTTAATTGCTTAAATGCCTGATATATAACCCCAAGTTGTCAGTATCAAATGGAGAGATCAATATCTTTAGGCTACACTTTTAGACCCTACCTTCAAATATAGAAGTAATTACTTTATGCTCCATGTTGTAGATACTGTGGTAAATTGCAAGGAGAAACTAATTTATTGTGCCCAGACAATGTTGAAAAGAGAGGAAAGTCAAAGAGAGGGGGCAATGAAAATATAAAGAGGGCAGCCTCAGTATATTTATATTCCACATAGAAACCGATAACACTGTAGTCGTCATCACCACTTTCTTCCTCTCAGGCCTCAATTCAAGTGACTTTTTGTAGTGGTGGTGGTGTGGGTAGAAGTAATGGTGATAGGTGTGGGGGCAGTAACAGCAGCAGAAGTCATGGCCAATCACTATGGGACATGCTCTATCACAATGGCATAGTTTTTACTAGCACAGAAGCCACAGACTCCTCTTATACAGTGGAGGGTTATATGAGTGATAGTTAATTCCTGCCTTATTATTCTTATACACTCTAGTACTGAGCTTCTAAACCAGAAACATGTCCTGTTCTTGCAAAGGTGGCATTGAAGAGTTGTCCTTCTGCAAGTGTGTTGTCAGAGATGTTTAGTTCAGTTGGTACAATCCTAACTGACCGCCAGACTAAATGGTCCCATGGTAGCATTGAAAGACTCACTTTTTTTTCCAAAAAGTATTTTTTATTATTTTACAAATACTTTCATGAACAAAATTTTTACATTAAGAAGTCGGTACATAGCATATTTGCACATACGGTAGATTAAAAAGAACAAACCTTGCAAATAAAGCTATTTGTGTTTGAAAAGTGTGTTACTTACAACCTATCTCAACCAGAGATGGAGCACCAGGCTACCATATTTAAAACAACAGAAAATGACTCTTTCATGAAAGTCTATCCAATGAGACCATAGTAGACAAAATGTGTCATGTGAAATATGGATAAAGTGGGTAAGCTTTTCCATGTTCATCAGATCCAAAAAAATTTGAAGGAGAAGCTCTCTTGAAGGTGGGCCTGGTTTCTTCAAAAAAGCCACCACTGCGAATCTAGAGGCCATCAGGAAATGTAAGAGAAGTTTACATTTGTAAAAAGTGGTAAATCCCGGAAAAGGTCTAATGAGCAAGAAAAGACAAGGCTCCAAGGGAAAAGCCGATTAGGCACCATGAGTAGGATTTTAAAAATTGAGGAGATCCCATGTCCCATCTTAGCCTAAATTCTGAAAGACAGTTTAATAGGGAATATTCCCTCCCAAGTTTCCTCTTTCCAGTATTATGTTATGTGAAAAATGTCTTAATTGTAGATATCTCCAATATTCTCCTTTTTCATGCTTAAGTGTATCTTGTAGGAATTCAAATGAGGGAAATGAGCCCCTTGTAATAAGATATAGAACTCTACAAATTTTCTTACTGAAAAGAAAACTGGTGAATAGCGGTGCACAACTGTTAGAAAATAGGCTGGACATCAGACCATGAGATAAAAATGTATACATTTATTCTGCACATACCAAAACATATTTTCAGTAAAAAAAAGAGTTCTCTGAACATAACCCAGGATCCTAAAGAGATTGCCAGAGAATTTAGAACATTTATACAGAATTATATAATTTAGAACCTAACCAGACCCAAACTGAAGATAAAAAAACAAAATAATAAAATATCTTCAAAACTACAGCTCCCCAGGGTTGACTGAGGAGGAACTATTGGGGTTGAACACTAAAATAACATAACTTTAAGTGAGGGATGTGGTTTGAAATCTAAAAACAGCAAAAGCCCATGGACCGGATGGGCTATCCAACATTTACTACAAAAAATACTTCAACATCTTGGCCCCAAATCTACTAAAATTAATTAATGGCTTCATGGAAGGTGAACAAATCCCATAGACAATGTCAAAGGTGAGTATAGTGGTTATGCATAAGGGCCGGAATGTTCTACTCAGATGCGAGAGCTACAGTACAGACCAATCTTGCTACTAAATTGTGATCTCAAAATATATAGCAATGTCTTAGCCAATAGAATTAAAACTGTGTTTACTAGACTACTACATCCGGACCAAGTGGGGTTTATAATAAACAGACACGTCTCTGACAATACCTGAAACATTGTTAATATTATACTGTAGATTGTGTACAAAAGTAAAGGAAAAGCACTACAATTAAGTCTAGACACCGAGAAAGCCTTTATAGGATCAGCTGGACCTTCTTGAAATCAACACTAGAGGAATTCAGATTTACGTGTTCTCCTCATCTACCCTTCAATTATCAGAAGTGAGTCAGGAGTCCAGAATAAGATAGGTAAGATGCAGGGATAACCCCTATCACCCCTCCTGTTTGTATTTTAACGATTGAACCCTTGGCATGCACGGTTAGGAGAAAATAAGAAATCTCAGGAATAACAATAGGGAAGAGTGAGTACAAAATATTGTTATTCGCTGGCGATTTAATTCTAACGCTGACTCGACCTTTGATGATACTGCCCAACTTACACTTGAACCGACAGAATTTGGATCATTATCAGGATATACTGTAAGATCAACTCAGAATCAAACTTAAATCAAATCAGAAGCTTTACTTTTGGCACTACCCAGTAATGTAGTAAAACTATTACAAATAAACTTTAATTGTAGGTGGAAAGAGACTCATCTTAAATATCTGGTATTTATGTGACAACTCTGTAAAAAATGTATGTAAATATAACTTAATGGAGTGTTCCATAGAATGGGATCCACAAAATGCCCCTACCTATTTTTCACACTTTACCACATAAATGTATATTTGGATCGTATAATACGTCCTAAGACGCAATATCTAGGTAAATCGCCACTATCATTGAGTTACAAATATTGTAGATATGCAACACTATACCAGGTAGATAGACCTATAAACACAAGCACCTACTGTAGGTAGACAACACAAAAACAGTGCTAAGTAAAAAAAATCCTTTAATTCAAACGGAAGACATACTTCCCAGCATAAAGATGTCTAAAACATATCTAAAATAACAGTAAAAGAGGGAACTGTAATCATGCTAATGCATAGAGGTAATACAAACATGCATACATACTGTATATATAAATCTCCCTCGATGTAATAACCCATATTATGGGATATGGTGATATACAGATGCAGCGGCCGTTATCCGACCATTTCTCGAAACAAAATTCAAGATCTCCCGGAGATCCTCGCTAGATTTGCCGCGAAAGACTAATGGCCCATTGGATTAATACAGCAGGTCCCTGCTGTGTTAATCCTACCGGGGTCTACCTGTCTGTAAGAGATGCGCAGTAATAGAGAGGCTGAATCAGTCACTCTACCTGCGCGCCTCTAACATGTGATCGTGGTTGTTTTACTTAATTTTAATACTACAGAATTGTAGCAGGAGGTCTCCAGAGATGAACTGCATTAATTTCAGGTCCCCGGGGACACCCTGATTCCCGAGATACAGGCCCTGGTATGGGGTGCCGGTATCCCTGCAATGTTAATGGTCACGTGATGAGGAGGATTTTAACATTGCGGTGATACTGACATCCCATTCCGAGGCCTCTGTCTCAGGTAGCAGGGGGTCCTTGAGGCTGAAATCAATGCATTTCAGCTCAGGATAACCCCTGCTCATGCACACTATGAATAACAATAAAATGTAAGCAGCTTCATTACCTTAGCGGCCAATTGCTAAGGCAATGAAGGGGTTAAGGCAGACTACCAGGTTTATTGGGGGCAGAGGGGGTGAGTGAAGGGGTAATAGCCCCAGGAAGGGTGGTTAGGCCTCTTGGGTAGGCATTAGGAGGGGTTAACCCTTTCACTACCTTAGCGGTAGTAACCGCTATGGTAATGAAAGGGTTAAAACCTCCCACTACCCATCAAGGCCTGACTACCCACCCTGTGGCAACTACCCCTTTCACTCAATCCCTTTACCCACAATAAACATTAAAATACCTACTACCTACTGTACCAATACACAACCCACACCCTATACCCTCAACAACCCCCTAACACATACTGTACAGTAATGGGCAAATGTACTATTATCCAGATATGACTTTTAGAAAAAGCCTGGTCTGAGAAAAAGTTAGGGATTCCTTTGCTCACAAGGGAGCTGACATAAGGAAAAGGAGGGCTATGTTCATAGAGCAAGACAAAAGGGGACCAGACCTCTATGCCTGGACCCTCAAGCAGACAACTACATAGACACAACTGACCTGAAGGGCCACCTGGGTTAAGGTATCACTGAAACTTTGGGGTGATAAGTGGGTAGGGGGCTTTTCCCCCCAGCCATGCAGAGAGGGACTGGGGAAGTAAATTAACCCTTACACAAGGATAGGTGTTTATTGTTTTATGTATATTTTTTGTTTACAGTATTATTTAAATGAACCTTTAATCACATTAGCGGTTAGTAACCAATATAGTAATTAAGAGGTTAACCCACCATCCACAAATACCCACTCGGGAGGCTTAACTATCCTCCCCATGCAACTTCCCCCACCCTCCACCCATTGATTGGCAAAGTTTTAAAGCATGCCCATATAATATGGGCATGCTTTGTCACTATCGAAATAAATGGTCAAGCTAAACAAAAAAAAGGCCCAAAATAAAACACATTATATAGAAATAAAACCATTACAAATGCAAATAAACCAATTGATTGACACAGTGGCACACCCATACCCTGTGCGCATGAGCTGCCATTATGCAACCTACAAACAAATAAATACAGTACATGCATCAAATAAAAAACAGATTGCAATGCCATAAACAAAAAAAGCAATTGATTGCACAGTGGCACACCCATGTCCTGTGGGCATGAGCTGCCACTATGCCAGGAAATGGGCAACCTGTAAAAAAATAAATACAGTGCAAGTACATGCATCAAATAAAAACCACTTTGCATTGCCATAAAACAAAAAAAGCCAATAAACCAATTGATTGACACAGTACCACACCATTGCCCCGTGGGCATGGTCTGTCATTCTGTCATTCAATTGGCAACCTACAAAAAATGCATGCATCAAATTAAAAAGACATTACTGTACATTTGAATTAATAAAAAATGCCAATACAGTACCAACCTAAAAAAAAATCCTGCAAATAAAAAAACAAGCACCAAATAAAAGACATTAACATTGGAATACAAAAGGTACAGTACAAATGCCAACCTAAAAAAAATACAACATTAAACATTCCAACATTAAATAAAATACATTCCATATTTTTCTTAAATTTTAATGTCTTCACCCTCCAAATCACACTCCAACATCAACAACAGCAACAGTAGCAGCAACTCCTGGTCCTGTGACGTAACAGCCACGGTCCACAGGTAAAATCTGCAATTCTTTTCTTTCTTTTCTTTTTCTTCATGAAGTAAAATCACGTGGTGAAACGCGTCGGGATGTTACGTTGGATGTGCTGACGTCACCTGAGTGTGTCTGTGGGTCCCTCGAGGAAGCAAATACATGCTATCACCCGCTGCTACCGGACGATCTCCGGTAATTTCTCCCACTGTGTGAAGAAGGCATCCTTCAGTTTTGTGCTTTTTGTGTGCGGTGGGCTAGCCTTTGGATACAGCCTGCTTTCTGGCACCCTTCCAGCGGTGTTCTGTAGTGTTTCCACATAACCTGCGATGTTTGCATCATGAGGACTATCTTCCATTATCCAACATTCTCTCACTGGGGACTTCCTGTGTACTGGTTACCTGACCGGCTGTTTACTCCAACCGGTGACGTCAATACAATAGAGATTTATTTATTACATGCCCTTTTAATTCTGTTCTCTTGTGAGTGCATGTCAAAGTGAGTTCTCTTCTTTTTTGTTTTACTAAATGTATTATTACAGTATCACGCTATGGAGATTGCACATATTATTCTCTTTTTCTTTTAGGTATTTATGATGTGGCAATATCATTTTTGAATATGATGTTTACTCATCAAGATCCATCACTATCGGCTGACTTTGAACTTTAACTTTATACTTTGAATGCATTGGTTTCAATATTTCACTGTTTATAATGAGTATATATACATACAGTTTGTGTATATAGGTTATATAGGGTATACAGTATGTTAACTATTTAGTACACACACTATTGGTAGTCACTATTGTCATTTACATATTGCATTATTAGATACATCACTATATTACCACAAACGCACATGTGCACTCTATAGGGCTACTTCATTGTTTTTGTATATATCCTTTTAGCATAAAGAAAATACATTTCAATAAAAATCAGAGTATCAAGATGGAAATGAGGAATAGACCTTGAGGGTTAATAAAGTCTCTTAGTTAGGTATGTGTATCTTCAAGTGTCCTCTTAAAATACTGGTGGTAAGTGGTAGGTAACCGGTAGGTGATGACAACTTTTCGCCCACATGCAGAGTTAATCCAGATTAAGATGGTACACTGAACTCTTCACAGAAGAAGCCTCACATATGCTGACTCGGGAAAAACGCTATAGACTGCGCACCCGTCAGCTAGCGCTAAATGTCCCGGAGAAAGAGAAACAGTTTGTAGCGGGCAATCAAAAAGGGGATGGAAAACAATGGAGTCAGAGCCAGCATCCCTCAACCGGGGTGATCCCACACAGCCCCGTGGACAGGAACAGTAGCAGTGCACCAACCACCAATGTGTCAAATATATATATATATATATATATATATATATATATATATATATATATATATATATATATATATATATATATCAAACTGCCTGCAAATAAACTGAGCAAATAATGACTACTTAAATTAGTAATATAATTACCACTAACGGTGCTAGGGACTAGAAGTAATATAACAAGGAAAAGACAAAGAAAAGCATCCCAACTCAGCACTCAAGTATACTCAGAACAAATATCAAAGAAAATTATGATTTAACAGCACAAATAATCACACATAAAATACAAAAAATATTAAAACAAACCCTGACATCCTCCTGTGATAGAATATGTATCAGACCGGGGAAATACCCTATGTAGATACTGATGGACCCCTAATACCCAAGGCAAGAAAAAAAAAAGCCTATAAGCACAAAATATATGTAGAACAAGGGGTTAACAATAACCCCTTGAACCTACAAGGCCGGCCTCACCCCTAATAAATATAAAACCACACAGCAAGCATAGATAACACATGCACCAAATTGCCTAATACATGCTGATGTCAAATACATACACCATAAATGCAGTTGGTATAATCAAGGCAAACCAGGCACAGTACCAAAAAGAGACTGTTAGTATGGGATCAACAATGGTTAACAGTTCACATCAGTTACCATAGTCCATGAGACCATCCATGCCACACTGTGATAGTAAAATGTCCAAAGGGTAAAGATCTTCCAATTGAGGGGTCCATCCGCAGGGGAGTCAGGAAAAACAAATGCCCCAACACGTGTTTCACCTCCGCTTCATCAGGGGCTTAAAATAATGCATACTACCAACGATTTAAATAGCACACTGATTATAATTCCAACCAGCCTGCAGCTGTGCAAAGGTGGAAGAGTGCCTGTATGGCTCAAAAAGCACACCAGAATTAGTTCTGCCTAGTCATTAGTTACTTCCCCTAAGGGACAAGGTGAAAAGAGCAAAACATCCCAGACATACCTAAGCCCGCAATGTATAAGACAGAGTTGAGAGAGAGAAAAAAAAAAGTGTATGTGTGTATCTTTACACAGGTCCCTTGAAGCAAACATCTCTGCAGCAATGTATCCAGAGGTAAATTCGTGGCTCACAGCCACAGCTCACAACAGCCATAGCTCACAACAGCCATTCACATACACATACACATACACATACTATGAAATGGAGATACTCTCAATCTCTCTGGGATCAAAGATGATTGGGAACTTCAAAATTTTGTACACTGAAGTATTATACTGATTTGATTGTATATGATGCTGGGTTCTTTAAATGTTCTTTTGAATATCATTGTAATTGTGCAATGTCTAAGTTAGATAAGATTTTTATGTGAATATAGTTCATCAATGTTCTAATGATGGGTCAATATAGGGGTTTGAAGTATTTCAGCATTTGTTTCAACATTTTTCTGAATATAGCAGAGGATATACATTTATAAATATAATTTTTTGTCAAGATACGGGTATCTGTATATAAGAAAGTCCTTTAATATCCACAGAAAGATCTGTTTGGTTATATATATATATTTACACTATGGACCAAAACAATTAATTATGGTATACCCAGTGTGTATTTTAATGGTTATCCTTCATTTCATAATATACGATAACGATTATGACAGTTAATGTTTGTACAATTAGTTATCCTTTATTTACAGTTCTTATAAGAATGTTGTTGGGTGTTCGTTGGTCATTGAATTATACTATATGGCTGTTTATATCAAACCGTAACTAGATGTACTGCAACAATCTTTGCCTGAAATGGATGTTTGTTGCCTCTGATGGGATTGCAGATCTGTATAATGCATGGTATATTGGATAGATATCTTGGTATATCACATTACACACAATTAAACCTAGTGCTACTACCTTGACCATTGCAGTCAGTTCGTTCAATTATTACAGACATTGGGGGCTATGCACTAAGCAGTGAGCTATTGCGCTGGAATTATAAAACATACAGAACACCTACAAGCTCTTATTGAACCCCCAAAATAACCACAACATATATATAAGCATACAAGTTTCACAGAGGAGTGCTACTGAGCATGGCAATATATATATATTTAAAACCAAAGACATAACATAAAACACAGACAAAGCTCAGTGCACATCCAGTAAAACTAACACTAATATAGATTCTTAATAACCTGTGCATTGCCAGGAAGAACGATTTATAATAAATCTGTCAAAATTAGTTGCAAAGTTCTAAGTCTGATTGAAGCTTTTATTAACCTGTACATTACCAGGAAAAGCACTCTGTAATAGACGCGACGTGGACGCTATAAGATGGCGGCGACACTGGCCTCCGATGCCCCATACCGGGGCCTGTAACTCGGGAAGCAGGGGGTCACTGAGCCACAAATCAATGCGGTTCAGCTCAGGGGACCCCTGCTCCCGCACACTATTCTTATAATTTACATTAATACAGCTTCATTACCATAGCGGTCCACAATTTACATTTCTTATTTATAATTTTGAGATTTACCTATTATAATATCTTTTGAGAGAAGTGTAGTAAGACAATGTCCATTTTTTTATTATACTGTATGTCCAGGGTGGGCAACCCTGTCGCCATTCGACACTTGTGGTGAATTGGCAGTAAAACTGTGGCGAACAGGGCCGCCGGGACACTCAAACTCCCCCTTTCCCCTTCCGTGGTAAGGAGCGTGCTCCAGCGGTGTGACGCTCTCCTCTCCCTCCAACACCCCAGTGCGCTCCAGCAGGCACGTGACGTGCGATCCCTCCCCTGCGAGGCCGCTCAATGACGCGTGCTCCCCCCCGAGCACGTGACGCGCTGACGGCCACCCGCCCCCACTGCTGTCCATCACCACTGCCCCCCGTCTGCCTGCCACCACTGCCCGCTCGCCACCACTGCCCCCCATCCACCTGCCACCACTGCCCGCTCACCACCACTGCCCGCTCACCACCACTGCCCCCATCCGCCTACCACCACTGCCCGCTCGCCACCACTGCCCCTCGTCCGCCTGCCACCACTGCCCGCTCGCCACCACTGCCCCCCGTCTGCCTGCCACCACTGCCCACCTACCACCACTGCCACCCATCACCACTGCCCGCTCGCCACCACTGCCCCCATCTGCCTGCCACCACTTCCGCCCATCACCACTGCCCCCGTCCACCTGCCACCACTGCCCGCTTGCCACCACTACCCCCCGTCTGCCTGCCACCACTGCCTGCCCGCCACCACTGCCCCCCGTCCGCCTGCCACCACTGCCCGCTCTCGCCACCACTGCTGCCCGCTGCTGCCGCCGCGATCTGGTAGGCATTGGTGGGGGACGGGGGCTGCTTTCAAGGTTGCTGTGGGGAGATGAAGGGTGAGGGGGGGAGATGAAGGGTGCAGGGGGGAGATGAAGGGTGCTGGGTGGAGATGAGGGGAGATGAAGGGTGCTGAGGGGAGATGAAGGGTGCTGAGGGGAGATGAAGGGTGTTGATGGGAGATGAAGGGTGCAGGGGGGAGATAAAGGGTGCAGGGGGGAGATGAAGGGTGCTGGGGGGAGATGAGGGGAGATGAAGGGTGCTGAGGGGAGATGAAGGGTGCTGAGGGGAGATGAAGGGTGCTGAGGGGAGATGAAGGGTGCTGATTGGAGATGAAGGGTGCAGGGGGAGATGAAGGGTGCAGGGGGGAGATGAAGGGTGCAGGGGGGAGATGGAGGGTGCAGTGGGGAGATGAAGGGTGCTGAGGGGAGATGAAGGGTGCAGAGGGGAGATGAAGGGTGCTGAGGGGAGATGAAGGGTGCAGGGGGGATATGAAGGGTGCTGAGGAGAGATGAAAGGTGCAGGGGGTGATGAAGGGTGCCGAGAGGAGATGAAGGGTGCAGGGGGGAGATGAAGGGCTGGGTGTGTGTATGTGTGGCTGGGGTGTGTGTGTATGTGTGGCTGGGTGTGTGCGTGGCTGGCTGGGTGTGTGTGTGGCTGGCTGGGCGTGTGTGTGGCTGGCTGGGCGTGTGTGTGGCTGGCTGGGCGTGTGTGTGGCTGGCTTGGCGTGTGTGTGGCTGGCTGGACGTGTGTGGCTGGCTGGGCGTGTGTGTGGCTGGCTGAGCGTGTGTGTGTGTGGCTGGCTGGGCGTGTGTGTGTGACTGGCTGGGTGTGTGTGGCTGCGTGCGGGCAGCTGGCAATGGCTGCTTGTATCTTTGTTATGTACCCAGTCACGTCCTGGCTGCGCCCCTGGTCATGGATTTGGGAGGGAATGAGATGAGGGGGGTGAAATGAGATGATGGGGGGTGGGGGTACCGAGAATATATAAATAACATACCACCCCACCGACTGTGTGTGTGTGTGTGTGTGTGTGTGTGTGTGTGTGTGTGTGTGTGTGTGTGTGTGTGTTTTTATCATTTGCGTCTGACGCAGTTGTTACTGAGTAGTCAAAGTGTTCATGTTTTCAATAAACTTGTTCAAACAATGTGTGTTTTAAATTTTCGCATGCGCAACATAATACCTAAATTCTTACATGATGTGGCTATTTTCACTTCTAATTCGCCACACCTGTGGCTACAGTGAAAAATTGGTTGCCCACCCCTGCTGTATGTAATAACCATCTGTTATCCCAATGTGCAGTGATTTATCATAACTATTTTTTTACAAATGTTATGATTTGCTTCTCAACTCGATATCTGCAAAATTAAAAATCTAATTTTACATGTATTGTTGTGAATTTGCAGCAAATAAGGTATATACTTTAGATATAATGAGAAAGAGATGGATTGAGTTTATGTGAATAACAAAAATTATGTTCAAACTCAGAGACAGGCTATTTTGCCTTTCATCTGCGTCCACAAATTTCACTAACCACTGCCTGTCTTTTTGGTGTGCTGTAATCATAACTGAAGGGAGAAAATGATAGATTAATGAGGATAATCCATCTTTGGAGAATGTGCCGGCTGTATTTACTGCGCAAAGAATGATTTGGTATGTGCTAGCCATCCAATAGGTCCAATCCAAGGTCTTAGCCAGACACAAAACTGAACATATATCCAAATAAAAACAAAATATATTAGTTCCCTTGAAGCTCTCAAGTATTTTTCTGCATTTCTCTACTTTTTATAATGATCTGGAATCCTTATACTGTACCTATCATGATCACTTTCCTTATTGCCGCATAAGTTATAGCACATTTGTATTACATACTTTCACAGAGTCATGTTGGAGTTTACAGTTAACTTGTTCTGTAGAGTGGGCATGTGAGTGTAATATTTTACTTTAAAGGACTCTGTTTTAGAAAACTGGAAAAATATTCACCCTATATTTGAAATAAATATGATCATTTTCAATATAGTAATAATGCATATTGTGAACTTTTAAAAATACTGAAAATATAGCAACCCGCAGTTGCAAAAGAGATACAGTACATTAATATAATTTTTGTTGACAACCTACACATTTATTTCATGTTAAAATGGCAATGAACCAAGAATATAATTTGGTATAGTTTGGGAGTGTTATTTTGAAAAATATTTTAATAATTTTTTTGTCATATTGAATTGTAAACTATTTATTCATGTAATTTGTGCCCTATTTGAAGGTGTAATAATGAAAAAAAGGAAATATTTTTCTGTTGCATATCTATAAAAAAATGTCAATAAATACTGAATAAACAACAATTTATTTCATTGATTCAGGCCAATATTGGATCTTTGAAGAAACAAAAGCCGGAGCTGCACTTTAGTCAGTCACCTTTCAAGGAACCCACAAGTATAGTACCACAAATATCACCATTTTCTGTGGCGGTTTATGAAAAACAAATCCAAAAATGCAGAATCATTAACAGAGAGCTACGTTTTATTGGCTACCATATCAAGGCTGACAATTGAAGCCAAATTGCATACACTGGATATATTTTCTTGTGTAATGGTAAAATTATAAAATACCTACACATATCGATACTGTATATCAATGTATTACTGAACTTTGTTAAATGACATCAATACTTTTCTGATCAGGACACACTTTAAGGAATTAAAGGTAATTGAAACTTTACACAAATTACATGTTACTGAATGTCCTGCAGAACTCAAGTGAAGGTAGATTGCAGGTAGAAAGGAGAATTCTGGCGGTGCAACTGCTCCTGAGAAGAAAACTGCAGAACGGGACTTCTTACTGGTCAAAAAGCTTTATTTGGCACATAGCAGCCAGAGAAACACTCTTACGCGTTTTGCGCGTCACTCCGCGCTTTATCAAGTGAACATTGTACATTAACTAAACAAAGACTTAACAAAATGAACTTAAACTTTAAATAAAAATCTGGTACTTTGTAGTCCATATGATGAGCTATGTATGTCATTTTACAAGGAAAAACAAATATTTTAATTTGTCATTCAAAATATTATTGGTAAGAGATTCTAAAAGCCTGAATTTATTATAAGCAAAAAGTACGTGATTACATGTCCATTTCTGTGTGTTATGTTACCAAAAAATATGTTAAAAGTAGTTGAATATTTATAAAGGTCATTTTAATAAAAAATTGAATTGAGCTATCTGCGATAGGAAAATATATTTAATCTTGTGTCTCTTAGTACCAACTAAAATGTCCAATGTTTCTGTAATTTAAAAAATAAGTCAATCGTTCAGAGGAATTCAATAACCAAAGAAGACAATTTAATTTAAACTAACAGGTTTATACTTACACTTCTGAAGATGGACAATGGTTCTAAGCTTTTAATAAACAATTCTACCAAAGGCATATATTCAAACAATTTGCTTTATTTCTGCTTAAAATCAGTCACCAATTTCTACAACTGACTATGCGCCACAAGAAAAAAAAATGTGAGTAATAAAATACAGAATTTTTATTCAAAAGAATGGCTACCAATAGTAAATAAAAAGCAAAAGTAGAGGGGCGTGGCCAAGACACAGAGCAGGCAGGACGTGTGTCTGCTCAGCTCCATCCCAAGAGAGATTAAAATAAAGATAATAGGGTCCAAGAAAACCCTAAAAAATATCCAAAAAGCTGGGGGAAGATATCCTCTTCATGCTGACTGCCCCGGTGGCGGGGTAATCTACACAAACCCCCAGCTCACGGGCAAAAACTGGGTTATCGGGGCCCCCTCTCTCACATTGCCGAGGGTCTAAGATGGCAGCTAAGCAAGACTGAGCTTCCTAGACCGGGCGCCAAATCCCACTAGACAGCCTCCCTGAGACCAAGGTCTGCAGCCCGCCAAACTTACTGAGCTCCGGAGCACGGAGAGAAGATCTGCCCGGCGTGAGTCATCAACCTGCCTCTGGTGCTGGCAGAGAGATGTGGGTGAAGCACAGGAGCGGTGACACCTGTCGGGCCTCTGATCCTCCCTCCTAGTCAGTCTACGGGGGCCCCCCGCGCCGGGCCGTTCCGCGTGACGGCTGCACCTGGTAGCGGGCCCTGGCGGTGTGCGGCAGGAGCCATCTGCAGCGTGTGAGCCCGATCGCCGAGGGTTCTGGAGGTGAGGGCGCGCAGGGTAGTGGTGGCAGCGTGGCGTGCGGGGAGAGGAGCAGGCAGCCATCTTGAAACACTCGGAGGCTCTGGAAAGGACGAGGGCAAATCTGGGCTAACGCAGGGCAGAGGAATAATATCAGGGCTCCCCCCCACCCCCCCTCCCTCTTTACACGAGCTCACTGGGAGGTGTGTGGAAACCTCAGGGGTAGAACTGGCTATTGAGCTGCTATAACACAGCTACAAAATGGCTGCCACAGGACTCTAAGATACACGTGCTCTTGAGCTGGCAGTTCTTATCTTATGCCCCCCTGTCAAAAATCACTACAACAAAGGTCTGCTACAAAATAATACAATCTGTTCAAAATAAAAACACTATACTGTAGCAAATACACAGGAGAAAATAATAAATAAAAAAAAACACACATCCCCCAAGAGAAAAGTAAAGTTTTACACCATTAAAAATACAGCAGACAGGAAGGAGAGCTGCCATACCAAGGGAGACCCACACCCCTCCGCTGGAAAGATCACAGTCTTGCGCCCTCTCAGAACTACCAAGACAGAAGCAATTAAAGCAAAAATGTCCCTCAGTGGAGCGCAAGTGGCGCAGTCCACAATGACCGTTTGAAGTGGGCTCCATGAGGCGGTGGGCATGCAAGAGCATTTAACAAACTACTAGAAGCAGGAAACGCATAGATTGGAGGAGTTGGAAAGAGAAATCCCCAAAATGGCTCCGAAAAAGCCGACTTCGCATGACTTTTTTAAGACAAAAGAGAGAAACAAATCGGGCCGCTCAGAAAGCAGAGCGACATCTCCCGTACAGTCAGACGCAGAACCCGAGCCTGAACCCGAGGTGTGTAACCAAACATCAACTAAAAAAGACATTGAGAACCTATACACCAGCCTAAAAACCTTACTCCAACAAGAACTGCAAAGCGCACTCAAAGATCTCAGATCAGAGGTCAGCTCCATAGGAGAGCGCACAGACACGTTGGAACATAAAGTAGATGAAGTCATCAACACTCAGACCACTATGGACACGGAGATTCTGGCCCTACGATCCAGAATGGCTGACGTGGAGGAGAAACAGGAGGATCAAGAAAATAGGGCAAGAAGAAATAACCTCAGGTTCAAAAACATTCCAGAGATGGTCACAGATCTAGAAAAAGCAACAACTGAATGGCTACAGACCCTCCTCCCGGAAATGCCCCCAGCAACAATGATACTTGACAGGGCGCATAGAACGCTTAGACCGAGACTACAAGCTGGAGATAGAGCAAGAGATGTAGTGGTGAGGCTGCACTACTTTAAATCTAAAGAAGCCGTTCTTACCCTGGCACGGGAAAAAGGAGGGCTGAAATGGGGAGATGTGATGATAGACGTGTACAATGATCTGGCTCCATCAACGCTGATGAAGAGGATGGCCCTGAAACACATCACAAAAGTCCTGAGAGACAACGACATTCGATACAAGTGGGGGTTCCCATTCCGCCTTATCGCCACCAGAAATGGTACGCAAGCCTACATGAGGGATTCAGAGGAGGGAGTGGACTTCCTAGAATGGTTGGGATTGCAACCACCAGATTCCATGACCAGAGAAGAACGCAGACCGCCTCCCCTCAGACCCATTTGGAAAGAAGTGAACAGAAGAGCCACCCCACAGAGAGGAAATCCAAAGGAACCCCAGAAATCATAGGTCTATGCAAAACCTGCTACAACAGAGAAGATCCAAAAAACCCGCTATAAGGAACTAAGCCAAAAATGTTAGGCTGTGATGTGTTACATAGACCCAGATAACATAAGGCATAACAAGAGGTCACCACCATCCCCCCCCCCCCCCATAGACGAGCGGGTAACTCGAAGGCTAGAAATACTGGTGCCAGTACACAGAAAACAAGAATTTAAGTAAAATAAATAAATAAAAAACTATAATAAAAAAAAACAACAGATTTGGGGGGGGAGGTGTAGATAAGATAGGGGTAATGTATGGTTTTAGTTGTTGAATTATGCTTGTTCAATATAGAGTTGATTACAATGTCATAGATCTACACATTCGGCTTGGAAGGTCTACTAAAATATATTAAAAAAAAAGTTGAGTTGCTGAGCGGGCTCGCCGCCTAGGACCGCAGTACGGTCCGTACACACTCAAAGATATGGGTGTGGGATTAGCGCTACTGCGCAATCGCAGAGAAAGGTTGTTCACGGTCAGTGAACAAACAAATCCAGGCTATATTAGTCATCTGGATTATCCTATATATGTTGTTTTATTTTTGATGGTTACATGTTTAAATGTTTTCATTGCTATAAGATGTGCAAGAATACCCTCCAGGCCGCCACTCAAGGGAAACCAGAAAACGAATCCACTAGAGAAGAAGACCTCACACACAGGTAAATACAAATGACACTAACATTAATATCACATAACACCAAGGGACTGAATAATGTGGTAAAAAGAAGCTGGCAATGACAGAATATAAAAGACTATCAGGGGACATAATATTCCTACCATAAACGCACTTCACTGCTAGCTCTACCCCTACTTTTTGGGACGAACTCTACCCCCAGGTATACACAGCATCTGCAAAGGACGAAAAGAAAAGAGGGGTGGCCATTCTCCTAGCAAGGAACTCTCCATTTAAGGTAGACAAGGTAAAAAGGGACCCAGAGGGATGATACCTAATACTCACAGGGGACATAGAAGACACCCAGATAACTCTAGTTAATGTGTACGCACCGAACGAAAGCAAGAGTATATTCTTCACAAAATTATTTAGACTGCTGGGTATTTCAATATAGCCTTAAATGAAAACAGGACAGATCTAAACCGGTGTTAGCCGCGACTCTGGCTTCCCGAAAAGGGAAGAGAAAGTGCTAAGAGAGGGACTTAAAGAGTTTGATTTAAGGGATACTTGGAGAGAGATGAATCCCCAGAAAAGAGACTTCTCTTTCTACTCAGCACCCCATAAAGTCTATACAAGGATAGATTACATTTTTGTAGATTCTCTGCTAATCCCAAAAATAACAAAGGCCACAATGCACCCAATCACATGGTCAGATCATGCCCCAGTAGAAGTGCACATTGATGATATACATAAGAAACCAAGTAAAGGGACATGGAGATTAAACGAGTCTCTACTAAAGATGCCAGAGGTCATAGCTGCGATCAGTAATGAGGCAACTAACTACTTCCAAATAAATGAAGGTAGCGTGGACTCACCCTATATCCTTTGGGAGGCCCATAAGGCCGTGGTGAGAGGAAAACTTATCAGTGTCGCAACGCATAGAAAGAGGGAGAGACAGAAAAAAACCGCAACTCTGCAAGAAAAGATGAAGACCCTAGAAAAGGCACATAAAGCAAATCACAGTATAACCATTGAGACTGAATTGCGGGATTTAAGAGGGAAATTACATCTATTACTGACTGACAAAGCGGAAAAGGTGATTGCATGGACAAAACAAAAATTCTACGAGAAGGCCAATAAGGCTGACACAATGCTGGCCACAAGATTGAGGAAGGATAGAATGCAATCTAGAATACATAGCATTAGAAGAAAAGATGGAGTGTGCACAACAAATCCACAGACAATAGCTAATGAGTTCACCACATTTTACGAAGAGCTATACAATGGGATAAAGTAGATAAAGGGAACACCACCAAGCAAAAACAGAAAGCGTTCCTCAGAAAAATGAATTTGCCTAAACTCACAGTACAGGATATAACAACACTATCCCAGCCAATAACGTCGACAGAGGTTTTAGAAACAATAAAGGGGTTGAAAATTTCTAAGGCCCCGGGACCAGATGGCCTGTCCAATATATACTATAAAAAACTAGCCCAAATATTAGTTCCCCAATTACTAAAGATATTTAATAAAGCGCTTGAGGGAGAGCAGTTTCCTCGAACAATGCTGGAATCGAAAATAATATTAATACATAAGGAGGGAAAAGACCCCACCCACTGCAAAAACTACAGGCCGATATCCCTGATCAATAATGATCTCAAAATATTTTCTAAAATATTAGCCACCAGATTGAATAAGTATCTTCCACAACTGATAGATGCAGATCAGGCAGGATTTATACGAGGTCGACAGGCAGTGGATAATACACAGAGAACAATCGACTTAATCCAGATAGCTAAGCACAATAAAACGCCCTCGATGCTACTATCATTGGACGCTGAAAAAGCTTTTGATCGTATTGATTGGGGATATATGTTTTAGACACTTCGGGCATTTGGAGTGAAAGGCAACTTTATGAAAGCTATTACATCACTATATGGAGAACCCACAGCTAAAGTATCCTATATTAATATGCAGACCGAGAAAATCCACATTAGAAATGGTACAAGACAAGGCTGCCCTCTGTCACCCTTATTGTTCGCATTGGCGATAGAACCGCTAGCAGCCCAAATTAGGGTGAACGCAGATATCGGGGGGATTAAGGTAAAACAAAAAGAATACAAGCTGGCATTGTTCGCCGATGATATATTGTTAACAATTTCAAAACCCTTCACCTCACTCCCAAACCTATTTAGCAACTTGTCAGAGTTCCAGAAATTATCAGGATTTAAAATAAACAATGAAAAATCCAAAGCCCTAAATATAAACCTCCCTCAGGAACAACTAAAGCTAATAAAAATAAACTTTGATTTCGCGTGGAAGACACAGGCCATAAAGTACATGGGATCTGGTTGACCAACACAACTGACACTATATATGAGACAAACTACCCAGCACTAGTAAAGACACTGAAAAAAGACTTAGAAGAATGGTCCAGGTATCAAATATCATGGATGGGCAGAGTAAACGCAATTAAAATGAACTTATTACCAAGAATCTTGTACCTATTCCATACACTTCCAGTACAGGTCAGAGCTAGGGACATACAGGAATTACAGGAAAAAAAAAATCATATTGAATAACAAATAAGCGAGAATATAGCTACCCACACTCTATAGATCCAAACAGTCAGGAGGGCTAGCCTTGCCACACTTGTGGCAATATTATCAAGCGGCACATGTAAGCCAACTGGTTCACTGGCATGCACATAAAAAGAGGAAAAAGTGGGTGGAAATTGAGTCCGATATGATATCAGGGTAATCTATAGAAATGATACTGTGGTTAACAAAGAAAGAAAGACCAGCCCTGAGGGTGCCCCTGGAATCTATCACACACTCACTAACAATGTGAGATTCATTGAAACTCAAACATGGGCTATGCAATCTCAAATCTCAGATGACACCACTATTTGACAATATTAGCTTTATCCTGGGCACAGAACCAACAGCGTTTAAGGACTGGAGCAAGGCAGGAATCACAAGGGTTAAAGACCTATGGGCAAACAAAGATATTAAAAAGTTTGAGACAGTAACACGAGAAAATGGCCTTCATGATTCGGCCTTTTTTATGTATCTTCAATTGAGGGACCACATACAGAGGACAGGTCCATATAGTGACTTCACAGCATTTGAGGATTTGTGCCTCATAGGGGAGGACAAAAAAGGTTTGATCTCTAAAGTTTACAGCATACTAGCTGAGGGTAAAAAGGAACCAGAGATAAAACCCAAATTGATGACAAAGTGGGAGGAGGAATTGGGAGAACAACTAGACCAGGAGCAGTGAGATAACAGATTTGAAGGAATAGCAAAGAGCTCCACATGTGTATTAATAAAAGAAAATGCATATAAAATGCTCCATCAATGGTGCTAAACCCCACTTCGACTGTCCAAATTCTTCAGAATCATGTCTCCACTGTGTACAAGAAGGTTTGGCCAGCAGGGATCGTTTGTACATATGTGGTGGACGTGCCCTAAGGTTAAAAAGCTATGGAAGGCCACACATGATATGGCACAGGCAATCCTTGGGTATACCTTCCCCTTAGAACCCTGGAAGGTACTGCTATGCAGGCCAATTGAAACCATGGAAAAGATTGACGACAAACTACTGACACACATATATACAGCTGCCAGATGCGAAATAGCCAAAGCCTGGAAACTAGGTAATTCCGAAGTAACATCCTCCCACTTTTTATGTTCTGTACCCCCCTCCCCATCTGTCTTAACAAAAAATGCAAATAAAGTACAAGTTTATAAAAAAAAAAAGCAAAAGTAGTTTCTTGAAATGTAATATCCCTTGTACGTCATACACATAAAGAGGTAGATACTCATAGTTCTGTTAAATCTGGGCTACTAACGTGACTAACGTTAACTTCCTTGAGTTTAATGGGTATATTCACAGCTAAATATATGCAAAAACAATGTGTGTTAGGGCCCTCATTTGCATATGGCTAATGCGGCTTTAGCCAGTTAACATCAGGGTGACAGTACCTGGCTGGCTCTAACTGACTATAACGCTGACTCCCATTACCAAATGCTAATGCAATATAAACCTGGCATCTGCCTTCCAAATAGAAATATGTTTATTAACCCCTTTGAAGTCACAGTGGCATGAGGCATGCATTATGCATGCCTTTATGACCACCAAGATAACCAAGGGGTTAATACAAATACCCCAACTACAATAACCGCTATGGAATACAAGGGGCAAATCTCTTGGGTGGTCTAACCTCACTACCCAGGCACCTACCACGAAAACCCACCTTTTAACCCCCACTCACCCCAACAAACCTACCCCTCCTCCTCATTAAAATGCATTATATCAAATATAGTACATAAACAAATCCATGGAAAAACACAATCACATCATTTTCATCCATTGATTGTCACTGTGGCTTATTAGAAACTCAATGAGGGCCTAGATAGCCACCTTGGTAATTAATGTTGACCCTAAATAAATAAATAATTGAATAAATTACCCCAATTGTTTGACGGCCATTCTCCCCATCTTCATGACTAAAGCCACTCAGAGAAAATCCAAAAAAGGGTTTGTGACATGGTAGATTCCTTGTCTGATAACTATGCATGGGAGAACTTTATATAGAGGTTGAGCCCAGCACTAAGCAGGTTGATCTCAGCTTGAGAGCAGTCTGACTTAATTAGCCAGGTTTCATGGATAATTAGGGAGCTTTAAAAGAATCTAGCTCTCAATAGTCTGTGTTCTGTGAAGCAGAGTGACTTATAGCCTGCATCATTGCTGAAGGAGCTAAGGAAGCCCTGTAACAAGGCCTGTATTTCTAGACACTCATTTTTATCCAGTGAGGTACACCCTATGGAATTCTGCTAGACCAGACCGGACTTGGACTCTCCCTTCTTATCCCAGCCAGTAGAAATCTGGGGGTGGGGGAGAGGTAAATTTACCTGGCTCTGACTTTGTTTGTTATAGTTGTTAAGGGGCTTAACTCTTCAACCTATAGAAACAAACCAAATTAGTAGTTAGTGCTGCATATAGGTGCTATCATAGACCTTTTTGTTTGATCATTATATTATGCTGAAAAAAAGATCATTTATGTTCCATGTTTTGAGGCTGAATAAAAGTCACCCTTCAGACAATCCAAATGTTGTGGCCTTCTCTCTGCAACATGGACAATGCCCAACCATAAAAAAAAAAATCCAAGCCCAATGGCAAAAGTAAAAAAAAAAAAATCATTAACGATAGCTTAATGTATGTCTTCATGGCCACTATGGCTTCAAAGGGGTTAATACAAAGGTCTTGGCTACATTTTTGGGCCTAGTCCAGGGTATTCACTTTAGCTTCCTATAGATGCAGCGGTGGTTATTCAAACACTTAAGGCATTGTATACCTCGGAATATCATGGTGCGTGATTTCTTCCAACGGTACCGCCTTTAGACGCGAGTGCAGACGAGTGCACAAAATGTCATTTTAGTGTTCTGCTTTTTAAACACCTGAAATGACACAGTAGCACAGTAGCACAGTACTGTACACATTACAATTCATTCATTTAATTGCATACAATCCATGAAATTCAAACAAAGCAACCGCGATAAACACGTGTGCCTGGGACGATTGGCCGCGTTAATGCCGCGTGGAGTACAGCAGCGCACACGAAAACGGCTCTATGATTTGTTTGAATAATGACCGCTGCATCTGTATATTGCTAAAGCAATATAGGAAGCCATATTGGCACACTTCAGAGCCCAAGACAAAACCAAATCATTTGCTGCTACAGTACCTGGCATTAGTTATAATAAAAGTGGGAAAGGCAGGCATGGGTAAGGTAAGGAGGCTCTTGCTACAATCTAACAGGCAGAACAGGTCCTTGCGAAAACAAGGAAAGAGCTCCTATTGTAAGCACTTGAATCGAAATACAGTGAAATTATAACGTAATATAAAACATAACTTTTATATAAAACCTATATTAGAATAGTTTGACAAACAAGCAATGATGTTTAGACAATACAAAGTATATTTTAAAATGAGTGAATTGCATAACACACAGATGTACAAAATAAGTAATTCTCCTATGTCTTCCCTTTGAAGTGGTGAGGTGTGTGCGTGTGTGTGTGTGTGTGTGTGTGTGTGTGTGTGTGTGTGTGTGTGTGTGTGTGTGTGTGTGTGTGTGTGTGTGTGTGTGTGTGTGTGTGTGTGTGTGTGTGTGTGTGTGTGTGTGTGTGTGTGTGTGTGTGTGTGTGTGTGTGTGTGAATTGATGCACTTAAACACAAATCTGCTGTAAGATATCTTAGAGGTTTTACAGTACCTTCTAAAAAATATGGGCAGTAGTGGTGGCTTATCATAGCCACACCATCTCTCTAACTGGCTGGATTGGAACTGTATATAGATATAAATGATCACAACCACACTGATAAGGTATAGTTATAACACTGTTAAAGAGGAGGTAAACACATTTTCTTAACACTAGATTGATTGTTTGGTAATGTCTCCATACAGATATCAATCTGTCCACAAGAAGAGGGTATGCAGGTTGGAGCAGATATTGTACTGTTTATGTGTCCCAGTACTAACAGCAATACCATTAGTATAGAATTATAGTGTCAATAGTGATTATAGTGTCAGTAACAAGACCGGTTTTAGCAACTGTCAGGTTAACTAGCTAAAATGTTGGAAGGTGACAAAAACGATGTAGTTAGTATCATGTACTTGACTATTTATCGCCCTACAGATACTAATCTATCCAGTTAATAGAGATGTAACAGACCAGGTATTAGCTTTAAGCTCTCTTCATATCGATAAATCGGAGGAGATGGTCACAATTGGTGTCTTGGTGATACCAGAGAATATAGAATTTAGACAGTATTAGTTAGAAATAATCACTCTGAGCTCTCAATCTTAGTTAGGAAATATATACCTAGAAGCAGCCTCACTGCACTTTTGGTTGTGCTTAGTCAATGATTCTTATTTTAAAAAACTGCAAAAGAGAAGATGCAGCTGATACTAATAACAGCATATAATGGCTCAGAGACAGAGTGGAGCTGTTGGATGGCTATTCACAACACATATAGTGGTACATAGATCTTTGTCCTTAATATTTCAAGTGGTATGTGGATCAGTAAGACAGCCGTTCCAAGAAAAAATGGGAAACTCACAATCAAAAAAGAATTAAAACCAATTTAATAATCTATATTAAAAACATAATCAAAAACAGAAGAACTCTCCTCCCACGACAACTGTGGTGCTTTTTCACTCCAACAAACCGAGTTATACACTTTTGCGAGGCTTCACTTAGCCCATTAGAATATTCATCCAC
Organism: Ascaphus truei; assembly: GCF_040206685.1. Lineage (NCBI taxonomy): Eukaryota > Metazoa > Chordata > Amphibia > Anura > Ascaphidae > Ascaphus > Ascaphus truei. The sequence goes on along the minus strand of NC_134486.1, from coordinate 135,738,690 downwards.
TCTATTCCTCTTACCCAATTGATGTGCCTCTTCCTATTTTTAATCCTCTGACATGCTGTACTTAGCTCCACTTCCACAACACGTTAATAACTCTGATTTATTATTTTTATATATACGACATATCATACCTTTTGTTGTCCTCCTTGAGCTTATATTCTATTTTCTATTCAACTGTCCTTAATATATCAGTCTCCACACTAAGAACTTAGGGCTCTATGCAGTAAGCGCCGAAAAAGTGCTCTCGGCAAGTGTTCCCTATCGGCATGATTTTGGCGATTTGCCCTCGCAGTATTCAGAAAGGGCCGAATCCCTGGCGAATCACTGCGAAAGCAAAACACCGATGAGCAGGTGATAAAAAAGCCTGGCTCCCGATAACCTGGCGATACGCCGTTTCTGCCGATATGTGTTTGCAGCAGAGAGAGATCCGCCACTCTCTCTGCACAAACATCGGCAACATAAAAATATATCCAATTTTTTTTTACTCATAGTGTACATGTGCAGGGGGTCTCCGGAGCTGAACTGCATTGGTTTCAGGTCCGGGGATCCCCTGCTTCCCGAGATACAGGCCCCTTTATGAGGTGCCGGTATCCCTCTGCATTTCAATGTCCCGATCACGTGACCGCGGAATGTAAACAAAGCAGAGGGATACCGGCACCCAATAAAGGGGCCTGTATCTCGGGAAGCAGGCTGTCCCCGGACCTAAAACCAAAGCAGTTCAGCTCCAGAGACCATCTGCACATCTACACTATGAGTAAAACACACATATAAATAAACAATCATTCCTTACCTTAGCGGCTATCCGCTATGGTAATTAAGCAGCATTAATGTATTTTTAATAATAGTGTGCGGGAGCAGGGGTCCCCTGAGCTGAACCGCATTGATTTGAGGCTCAGGGACCCCCTGCTTCCCGACTTACAGGCCCCGGTATGGGGCATCGGGTGCCAGTGTCGCCGCCATCTTTATAGAGCCCACGTCACGTCTTGAACGCTATAAAGATGGTGGCGACACTGGCACCGATGCCCCATACAGGGGTCTGTAACTCGGGAAGCAGGGGGTCCCTGAGCCAACAATCAATGCGGTTCAGCTCAGGGGACCCCCTGCTCCCGCACAATATTATTAAAATACATTAATGCTGCTTCATTACCATAGCGGCTATCCGCTAAGGCAATGAAGGGGTTAAGGCATAATAGCATGTTTATTGGGGACAATTTCCCCCAATAAACATTGCAATAAACAACATACACCCCCTGTGCCCCAAACAACCCCTATACCCCCATTACATATATCAAATTTTTGGGATGCAAAACAATGATACTAGAGGCCAGCGGGGGCCCTCGGGTGTTCCCCGCAGGCCTGCAGTACCAATTCTGTGACCCCCAAAAAAATACAACACAAATACTTTACAATAAATAAACCCCCGCTAAAACATACAAAACCGTAATGAGCAAAATTACTATTAACCACAAATGGATAATAGTGAATGTGCCCATTTTAAATACACAAAGAACAATAAATACATTAAATACATATTGCACTCACCATTGTCCGGCAGCCACGATGAAGGCCATCCTCATCTTCAACACCGTCCATGCCCTCTCCGATGCTGCAAAACATAAACAAGAATAAAAACAGCCAATGTAATGTCGCCTAACCCCTTAATCACCATAGCGGTTATTAACCGCTACAGTCATTAAGGGGTTAACCCACCCTCACCCACCACTCGGGAGGCCTACATACCCTCCCCCCACCCCCCACCCCATGAGGCCTAACCACCCTCACCCAATACCCAGCCAGGAGGCCTACCCACATACACTTGGGGCCAATACCCCCTCCCCCCACCTCCAGTACCCACAATAAAAATAATACAATGCCCCACAATAAACATCATTATATTTATTAAATACATAACCCACCCCCTGTGCCCCCCCATAAATACATGATTTATTATTTTACATACAGGGTTAATACCCCAGGCCCACGGGAGTCCCCGGTGGGCCTGACGGGTCACATCACAGACCTATAGTAGCACAGCACCATTTTTCACACAGGGTCTGGAGGCCTGTTGGTGGTTCCCGCCAGGTGCCATGGTCCACCAGATGGTCTCCGCAGGTCACCGTGGGCCACAATGGGGTCTCCACGGTAGGCCTGCGGATGTCTGGGGGGCCCAGGGTCAGACCCACAGGTGTCTGAGGGGACTCGGGTGTTCCCACAGGGGTCTGGGGACCCATGGGTGGTCCTTATGGGTCCGCTGTGCCCCCACAGATGTGGGGCCACCGGTTCTTCCCCGCAGGTGTCCCCCGTGGACCCGGCAGCCTTGTACCCGTGAGATGCCCGAGGATACCGCAGGTGGTCTCCAGAGGTCTCTCGCAGACCAAAAGGAACCAACCCTGTATGTAAAAAAAATAAACCTGACCTATACATTAAATACATAAATACCCCCCCCCCCCCACAACACATACAGTACAATAATGTGCAAAATAACGATTATCCAGATAGGGATAATAGATTATTTGCCCATTATTAAACACATTAAGTAGCATAATAAAATAAATAAAGTTCTACTCACCTCATCAATAAGAAGCCCCCTCGCCAGCATAATCCGTGACCTCCGTTGCCAACAAAATACATAGCCAATACATTGCAATTACATTCAGATATCAATTAACCCCTTAATCACCTTATCGGATAATAACCGAAAAGGTAATTAAGGGGTTAAGCCACCCTGGCCCGATACCCACCCTTCACCCATTCATTTGTACAGTGGCTTCATTATGCAACTATATATATATAGTGTTCGACAATCCTATACATTTATTCGCCTGGGGCGGGTGGATTTAACCCCCGGGCGTGTAAATATTGGCCCAAGAAGCACGTGTGTTTTTTTTTAAAATTCCCCCGTTCGTGCTGAAATTTCCCTGCTCGCGCTAAAAAAAAAAAAAAAACTCCCCCTACACTGGCGACACACTTTATTCGAGCTCGGCTAGTCCCACGAATTCGGGTATACCCGGGTGTATTGAGGTTTGTGACTGTTTTCTGCCCGAGTGCATTGGGTTATTTTCCAGGCAGGGATTGAAGCATTTTATTCCCGCTGGCTGCAATACTGCACAGTATATATATATATACTGCATTACAATTCATGAATTTATGCCATCTGGTAGATACGCGAAGCATTGCAGCCTATTAAATCCTAATCATTATCATTTAACAGATCAGCTGCCCGTCAGCCAGGCATGAACCCAGGCTGGGAAGGCAAACGCAACGGGGCTTGTCAGAGGTGAGGAGCGGCGCATTCCAGGTATCTGCCAGGTACATACTGGGTATTTGCTCGAATAAAGTGTGTCGGTGCAGTACCTGACTGCTAATTGGTGCGTGCTCCCAGGCTTTGTGGGCCATTTGTGAGCCGCCATTCTTTCTGCCTGGAGATCTGTTGGAGGGTAAGTACTCTCCATGCTGCGGCCCCTCTGCTCCTTCCCTGCGATCCCCCTGGTCCCCACATGGCTCCCTACTCCCCACCGCGGCAGCTCTCCTGTCCCCTGCTCCTGTCCCTTTCCCCTCCTCCTGTCCCCTGCTCCTGTCCCCTGTCCCCTCCTCCTGCTCCGGTCCCCTTCCCCTCCTCCTGTCCCCTGCTCCTGTCCCCTGCTCCTGTCCCCTGTCCCCTCATCCTGCTCCTGTCCCCTCCTCCTGCTCCTGTCCCCTTCCCCTCCTCCTGTCCCCTTCCCCTCGATCCACTGATCGATGTCCGGGGCGGGAGGTCCCCACTGCTGCAGCCCGGTTGGCTTGCGGGGGGGTGGCTTGGCCCTCACCACGTGCCTCCCATGCGCCAGCTACCTTCAAGATGGCGCAGCCGCCGCATGAGGTGGGGGGATGTCGGCCTGCCCCCCCCCCCCCCCACGAGCTTCATGCCGCCACGGGCTGGGGTGAAAGAAGCAGCCTGCAGCTTGGCCGTGCACTGTGACATGCCGGCGAGGGGAGCAGGGCAGTGGCGGCAACGGCGGGGCTGACTGTCACCTGGGGCGCCCAGTGGGGTATACCTCGCCACGTGCCTCCCACCCACCCTGCTGATTGGGGAGGGATGTCGGCCTGCCCCCCACACGAGCGGGAGATGGGTGCGGGTGGGTGGGGGAGGAGCTTGGTGCTGGTCGCGGCCTTTCCTCCCCTGTGTGTGTGTGAGAATGTGTATGTGTGTGTGTGTGGGAGAATGTGTGTGTGTGTGACACCAGAGGTACCCTCCCAATCAGTAACCTCCTCCCCAGTCAGTAACAGTCAGTAACCCCCCCAGTCAGTAACCCCCCAGTCAGTAACCCCTCCCAGTCAGTAACCCCCCCCCCAGTCAGTCACCCCCCCTCCAGTCAGTCACCCCCCAGTCAGTGTCAGTCACCCCCCACCCCCAGTCAGTGTCAGTCACCCCCCCACCCCCAGTCAGTGTCAGTCACCCCCCCCAGTCAGTCACCCCCCCTGTCAGTCACCCCCCAGTCAGTGTCAGTCACCCTCCACCCCCAGTCAGTGTCAGTCACCCCCAGTCAGTGTCAGTCACCCCCCCACCCCCAGTCAGTGTCTGTCACCCCCCACCCCCAGTCAGTGTCAGTCACCCCCCACCCCCAGTCAGTGTCAGTCAACCCCCCACCCCCAGTCAGTGTCAGTCACCCCCCCCACCCCCAGTCAGTGTCAGTCACCCCCCCACCCCCAGTCAGTGTCATTCACCCCCCCACCCCCAGTCAGTGTCAGTCACCCCCCCACCCCCAGCCAGTGTCAGTCACCCCCCACCCCCAGTCAGTGTCCGTCACTCACCCACCCACCAAGTCACCCCTGCCCCACCCAGCCACTCACCCAGCAAACCACTCACCCAGCCAGTCACTCACCCAGCCTCTCTCTGTGTATCACCCAGCCTCTGTGTGTGTCACCCACTGTTTCTCTCCTCTGTCTCCCCCACACTCTCTCTCTCCCCCCCACTCTCTCTCTCCCCCCACACTCTCTCTCTCCCCCCACACTCTCTCTCTCCCCCCACACTCTCTCTCTCTCCCCCCCCACACTCTCTCCCCCCCCACACTCTCTCTCTCTCCCCCCCCACACTCTCTCTCTCCCCCACACTCTCTCTCTCCCCCACACACTCTCTCTCTCCCCCACACTCTCTCTCTCTCTCCCCCACACTCTCTCTCCCTCTCCCCCACACTCTCTCTCTCTCCCCCACACACTCTCTCTCTCCCCACACTCTCCCTCTCCCCACACTCTCTCTCTCCCCCACACTCTCTCTCCCTCTCTCCCCCACACTCTCTCTCTCTCTCCCCCACACTCTCTCTCCCCCACACTCTCTCTCTCTCCCCACACTCTCTCTCCCTCTCCCCCACACTCTCTCTCCCCCTCCCCCACACTCTCTCTCCCCCTCCCCCACACTCTATCTCCCCCACACTCTCTCTCTCTCTCCCACACTCTCTCTCTCTCCCCACAGTCTCTCTCTCTCCCCACACTCTCTCTCTCTCCCCCACTCACTCTCTCCCCCACACTCTCTCTCTCTCTCCCCCACACTCTCTGTCTCTCCCCCACACTCTCTCTCCCCCACACTCTCTCGCTCTCCCCTACATTCTCTCTCTCTCCCCCACACTCTCTCTCTCTCCCCTACACTCTCTCTCTCTCTCCCCTACACTCTCTCTCTCTCTCCCCCACTCTCTCTCTCTCTGTCACTCACACTCTGGATCTGGATCTCTTATTTACCCTATATATCTTAACTGCCCTATACTACACCGAAATCTTAACTACCCTATACGGCTTTCTTGCAGATCTGGCTCAAGCTTCACACGGAAGACATCGGAACCCCCCCTAACCCAGAAGACAGGTAGGGAACACCTCCCCAATGTATAACATTGCGGGAATGAGCGTACCTGGACATTGAGGGACTGCGGATCAGGTAAGATCCAAGGTGGGATTGCTGCTTTAGATATTGTGAAGCGGGGGCATCCAGACACTGGTTAAGGGGTTCAGGAAACTAGTCATTCACACCTGGCTTTTAATTCTAGATCCGACATTTACAAACACACACACACACATGTAACAAGGACTAATTGTAGTATAATGTAATACAATAAATAAATTTGTCAAAAACGAATGTTGTTCTGACTAGGAATTTATTAAATGTATTTTATTTATATATTTTATTTTAATGCGGGGTTGGGGGCGGGACTAGGGGCGGGGTGGGGGCGGGACTAGGGGCGGGGTTGGGGCGGGACTAGGTGGCGAGTAGATTTTTTGGTTGGGCGAGTAGATTTTTGGGTGATTTTTCCGAACTCTGTATATATATATATATATATATACACACATACTAGATAGATAGATAGATAGATAGATAGATAGATAGATAGATAGATAGATAGATAGATAGATAGATAGATAGATAGATAGATAGATAGATAGATAGATAGATAGATAGATAGATAGATAGATAGATAAAGATAGAGATAGATAGATAGATAGATAGATAGATAGATAGATAGATAGATAGATAGATAGATAGATAGATAGATAGATAGATAGATAGATAGAGATAGAGAGATAGAGAGATAGAGAGAGATAGAGAGATAGATTAGATATAGATAGAGATAGAGAGAGAGACAATGACGTCACATCCGTTCTCCCCAAAGCCTCTGTCACATGGTCTACTAGAGCCAATCACAATAGGGATGCAGTTCCCACACTCTGATTGGCTACCGTACCATGTGAGCCCGGCCATCTTTCTTTTCATAACGTCATCTTAAAGGCAATTGTAGCACAGCCATTCTGATTGGCTGGAGTCTTTGCCTTTAAATGACATCATCATTTTTGTCCTCCCAAATCACATAGTTTTCACAGCCCAATCAGGGCCGTGGGAACCATATGACGAAAATGTGATGTCCTAGGCCTATAAAAGCCTACTGCACCGACACACTTTATTCGAGCAAATACCCAGTATGTACCTGGCAGATACCTGGAATGCGCCACTCCTCACCTCTGAAAAGCCCCGTTGTGTTTGCCTTCCCAGCCTGGGTTCATGCCTGACTGACGGGCGGCTGATCTGTTAAATGATAATGATTAGGATTTAATAGGCTGCAATGCTTCGCATGTCTACCAGATGGCATAAATTCATGAATTGTAATGCAGTATATATATATATACTGTGCAGTATTGCAGCGAGCGGGAATAAAATGCTTCAATCCCTGCCTGGAAAATAACGCAATGCACTCGGGCAGAAAACAGTCACAAACCTCAATACACCCGGGTATACCCGAATTCGTGGGACCAGCCGAGCTCGAATAAAGTGTGTCGCCAGTGTATGTCATCTCATTTTGAAGGCAGACGCCGAGGAGGAAGGACCTCCTACAGAAGAAAGAAGAAGACCAGGGCGTGGCCGAAGAAGACAAGAAGACCCCGGAAGAGAGCGGAAGATACAAGAAAGAAGTATACAGATGAAGATGGATTACAAATAGAAGACCCCTGGATTGTTATTGTTTATTATTTTATGGTTTATTATTTTATGGGTTCTGTGCGTGGATTGGTTCGAGAGTAAGCTGTTCAACGGGAGTCGGTGAGTGGGTCAAGTAATGGTAAGTGAACAAAAGAAATGTTTGTTTTTTAACTTGTTCAATTTTTTTGGTTTTTTACATGTGTTTTTTTTTTTTTTTGTTAAAGATCATTTCTTGCCAATGTATGTATGTATGTATGTATGTATGTATGTATGTATGTATGTATGTATGTCTAGATCGATATATACATACAGGGTAAGAAATGATTTTGTTTGAAAAACTTGAGTATTTAAAATGAGTTTGGCTATGCTGCTATGCATAAATGTGTGTGTAATGTATTTTCTAATTAGATAGATGTCATTTTTGGTCTTGTATGGTGTACTGTAGGTCATGGTGAGGCTTGCTTTTGTATATTGTATTCTTTTTGGTACTTATATTTTGTCTGATGGTAACTTGTTCTGTGTAACGATTGAAATAGTTAATTGTTTAATTGTTATGGATAGTATTTAAATTGTTTAGTGATTTGATTAATGAATGCTAATTGATTTATGGTGACTTGATTGGTTTAAATAGTATACTTGTTTGGATGTATTGGTATTTTTTGGGGAATATTTTATTGTTAACATTGATTTGCAGAGTGTACATGGTGCATAGATTATATACATGATGCATACAATGTAAATGCAATGTTTTGATTGGCATTTGAGGATTTTGGGATTTTGATTGGAAGATGAGATTGGATTTTTTTTAGGAAATATGATTTTATTGTACTGTGTCTTTATGAGAAGTGGTATTTGTAGTAGAGCATGTTTTTGTTACCCTTCAACATTGATTTGTATATTGGTTCATCATGGTTCATTCATCTCTCTCTCTCTCTCTGTATATATATATATATATATATATATATATATATATATATATATATATATATATATATATATATATATATATATATATATATATATATATATATATATATACACAGTGGTTGACAAATCACCAAAAAATCTACTCGCCACACAAAAAAATCTACTCGCAACTAGTACCAAACGTATGCTGCTTGGGCCAATATTTACTCGCCCGGGGGTTAAATCCACTCGCCTGGGGCGAGCAAATGTATAGGTTTGTCGAACACTGTATATATATATATATATATTGGGGAAAAAAAGGAGAAAAAGCGCCTGATCCTTGTATAAAATCAGTGATAAAAGGTTTAATACACCAAGTAACGACAATTGCCAACTCACACTTTCTCAATAAGTTAAAAGCATATTATGGGACCAGCCCATGCACCAAGCCAACGTCACACTGTTGTAGTCCTCCTCGGTCTGCAAGCGGCTGTATAATCAGCAAATGGATATAGATGTTGACGCTGCTGCCGCTCCAAACTCTCTCTGTGGACCCTGAAGGAATTCCTCGATCGTAGCCTGTACACGAGTTCTCCACAGTCAGAGAGCCGAGGGATACGGAACTGACGTCCTAGCTCTGGTGTCTGAGCTGCTCGACCACCGTAGATGCCTCCACCACGTGACCCTACGCGTTTCTTCCGTCTCAGTGGATTTCATCAGGGGATGAATACTAATTGAACAGGCTTGGTATTTATAGGAGACTAGTCCAATTTCCACCAGTCAATTAGATTCATGTAGATCATCTGTGCTGAATGTTCCCATTATTGAAAACAATTAAACAAAACATATAAAATAGACTGACATATCTGAAAAATATATAAATAAGTCTAAAAACTACCATGAGATATAATGACACAAAACTTGTATACAAATAATCCCAAATGTACAAAGATTGAGAATAATGAATATACTATATAAAATAAAATGCTTATAATCAAAAACTGAAATAATCCATTTAGTCAAATGTACTAATATGCTATATAAAGTTGTGTGTCTTATCTTTATATGACCATTAAAGATTGCATATATATGTATCTGTATATAATAACGAAAATAAAGCTTGGAAATGATTTATATTTATATCGTCCATCATCTGATAGATATATTGTATTTATTTGAAGGAAGAGATGAAACCTTCAAGGTTTTCCACCTTGAGAAAGCGTCAGAGCGACGCGAAACAGCTGTCGGTGGAAGACGCATTTCCGTGACGTCAGCACGCATCAGTGCGGTGTTGAATACAGCTCTGAGACAACTCCTGCAAGGGTGAGCTGTATCTGCGCTTATCTATCCCATTGAGACTTCCCCCCACCCGGCTAACTAATGTTCTGTGGTGTTCATTAATACACCACGCCGGGTGGAGTCTCTGCAAATTATGCTAAGTGAGCACAATATGCGTTATGTGTTTTGAGTGCCTCAATAAGCAATTTGGCAGATATTTCAACACACAACAACCACGAGCATATGTAAAATTGAGCACACTTGTTTGCATAGTGGGTTTGCGTTATGAACATCATCAGATTTGGTTCATAGACTGTAACACCAACTTGACAGAATATGTGTCAAAAAATTCACTCTATCCGGTTTATTAATATGTTTGGTGGTGTTCATTAATATACCACACCTGACTGGAGTTGCATAAAGTATATTGCACACACATCAAGAGGACCCTTCCATCTAGAATATATGCATAGGGGCTCTGTTTATTTTCACACAGACTATTGAGTGAGTCCCAGACTAGACCTTAGGTAGACTCCTGATAATCAAGTTTGAGTATCATCCTATATTAACTCCTTCCTTACCCGGCTAATTAAAGGTCCGGTGGTGTTCATAAATACACCACACCGGGTGGAAGGTATACAGATTTCTCCAGTGCTATACCAAATTTAACCTCTTCCTCACCCGGGTAACTAAATATCCGGTGGTGTTCATGAATACACCACACCGGGTGGGAGGTGCTTAGAGTGCTTCTAGTGCTACAATATATACATCTGAGTATTCAGATCTGATCTGTACGATATATTATTGCATATTGTGGGCACATGAATTGAGAAACTGTTGCACTCTTTATTAATACCTACTTATACAACTTCGTCCTACTATATTGTGCCGTTTCCACGGAAACCCGTGGGGAGTATCTCACCAGCTAAGATTTACCTCTGAGAGAACTCCCATACATGCTGAGACATTATATCATAGACAGGCAATGTGTAAATGACATGCTGATATTTCCATTACACTATGCATTGAATCCTCAGCCTATTTCTAGCTACATAGTAGCCTTTTTTAACCCATGTTATACTTACGCGCCGTTTCTAGGGATTTTTATACATATTATCTTTGTTGATTCATGTATATTGAGTACTCCATTGTATTGGTATGATTACACCTTTTGAATAAATTCAGTCAGTGTAGGTACATATTTATTTGTCTGGTCCGGTACATCCGTGATAGATATATAATTATTTATACAGCTATACACCACACTGAGGCACTAGCTAAATATCCATTCTGCTTATGCCAGGCAATTACTTTTCCCTAGATTCACATGTCAACCAGCCTTGGTTAGAGGACTGGAAGTTAGTTATTTAATTTGTTTTTAAATAGTTTTGTGTTCACTATTACCCTTAAGTATTTATTAAAGGTTTAGTTATTTACACACTTTTTCACCCTACGAGTGCTTGTTCGAAAGGGGTTCTACCGCTTGCCTGTGCAAGTACTCTATGTGCTACCTAATATCAAGTCTAATATCAAAACATACTTGTAATTAAACATCTGAATAATTAATGGTCAGTTTTGGATCTCAATTAGCGAATTCTAGTGAGAAGGGTTAAGGTTTCATCTCTTCTTTCAAATAAATACAATATATCAATCAGATGATGGACGATATAAATATAAATCATTTCCAAGCTTTATTTTCGTTATTATATACAGATACATATATATGCAATCTTTAATGGTCATATAAAGATAAGACACACAACTTTATATAGCATATTAGTACATTTGACTAAATGGATTATTTCAGTTTTTGATTATAAGCATTTTATTTTATATAGTATATTCATTATTCTCAATCTTTGTACATTTGGGATTATTTGTATACAAGTTTTGTGTCATTATATCTCATGGTAGTTTTTAGACTTATTTATATATTTTTCAGATATGTCAGTCTTTTTTATATGTTTTGTTTAATTGTTTTCAATAATGGGAACATTCAGCACAGATGATCTACATGAATCTAATTGACTGGTGGAAATTGGACTAGTCTCCTATAAATACCAAGCCTGTTCAATTAGTATTCATCCCCTGATGAAATCCGCTGAGACGGAAGAAACGCGTAGGGTCACGTGGTGGAGGCATCTACGGTGGTCGAGCAACTCAGACACCAGAGCTAGGACGTCAGTTCCGGATCCCTCGGCTCTCTGACTGTGGAGAACTCGTGTACAGGCTACAATCGAGGAATTCCTTCCGGATCAACAGAGAGAGTTTGGAGCGGCAGCAGCGTCAACATCTATATCCATTTGCTGAGTTTACAGCCGCTTGCAGACCGAGGAGGACTACAATAGTGTGACGTCGGCTTGGTGCATGGGCTGGTCCCATAATATGCTTTTGACTTATTGAGAAAGTGTGAGTTGGCAATTGTCGTTACTTGGTGTATTAAACCTTTTATCACTGATTTTATACAAGGATCGGGCGCTTTTTCTCCTTTTTTCCAATAGATATTGTGGGAGGTTGGTGAGCCCAAGAGTGAAGCAGCCTGGACTTTATTTTTTCAGTTTAAAGGACTCAAAAGGACATTTAAGTACCCTTCCAATTTCCTATTTTATGTTTTTTATTTAATTACTATGTGTTAGTATTTTTATCATTGCCACACTTTTTTTATATTTTTTTCTTTTTTGCATATATCACATTTTTGGTAATTAAGTCACATACATTATTTACATTTTTCACATTTTACGGTTTTTCTATCCATTTTTTATTTTTTATTCATATACACATTTTTTTTCTTAATTATCCACTGTTACCTCACCACAATCCAATGTTATATTATATTTCAAATAGACATCTGTGCTGGGTGCATCATCTTGCTGCACGAGATCAATATACAGCAATTTGGGTGTCTCTGACAGGGGCGCTGTCTGTATTTTTTTCCATATATATATATATATATATATATATATATATATATATATATATATATATATGGAAAAAAATACAGACAGCGCCCCTGTATATATTGCATATATATATATATATATATATATGTTTATATATATAGTTGCATGATGATGCCACTGTACAAATGAATGGGTGAACGTTGCGTATCGGGCCAGGGTGGCTTAACCACTTAATTACCTTGGCGGTTATTATCCGATAAGGTGATTAAGGGGTTAATTGATATCTGAATGTAATTGCAATGTATTGGCTATGTATTTTGTTGGCAACGGAGGACACGGATTATGCTGGCGAGGGGGCTTCTTATTGAGGAGGTGAGTAGAAATTTAGTTATTTTATCATGCTACTGTAGTTAATGTGTTAAATAATGGTCAAATAATCTATTATCCCTATCTGGATAATAGTTATTTTGCACATTATTGTACTGTATGTGTTGGGGGAGGAGGGGATTGATTTATTTAATGTATAGGTCAGGTTTATTTTTTTTACATACAGGGTTGGTTCCTTTTGGTCTGCGAGAGACCTCTGGAGACCACCTGCGGTATCCTCGGGCTTCTCACAGGTACCAGGCTGTCGGGTCCACGGGGAACACCTGCGGGGAAGAACCGGTGGCCCCACATCTGTGGGGGCACAGAGGACCTGTAGGGACCACCTGCAGGCCCCCAGACTCCTGTGGGAACCACCCGAGGCCCCTCAGACACCTGTGGGTCTGACCCGGGGCACCCAGACATCTGCAGGCCTACCGTGGAGACCCCATTGTGGCCCACGGTGACCCGCAGAGATGACCTGGTGGACCATGGCACCTGGCGGGAACCACCAACAGGCCTCCAGACCCTGTGTGAAAAATGGTGCTGAGCTACTGTAGGTCTGTGAGGTGACCCGTCAGGCCCACCGGGGACTCAAGTGGGCCTGGGGTATTAACGCTGTATGTAAAATAATAAATCATGTATTTATGGGGGGGCACAGGGGGTGGGTTATGTATTTAATAAATATAATGATGTTTATTGTGGGGCAGTGTATTGTTTTTATTATGGGTACTGGGGGTGGGGGGAGGGGTTATTGGCCCCAAGGGTATGTGGGTAGGCCTCCCGGCTGGGTATTGGGTGACGGTGGTTAGGCCTCACGGGGTGGGGGGTAGTGGGGGAAGGTATGTAGGCCTCCCGAATGGTGGGTGAGGGTGGGTTAACCCCTTAATGACTGTAGCGGTTAATAACCGCTATGGTGATTAAGGGATTAGGGGACATTAGATTGGCTGTTTTTATTCTTGTTTATGTTTTGCAGCATCGGAGAGGGCATGGACGGTGTTGAAGATGAGGATGGCCTTCATCGTTGCAGCCAGACAAGGGTGAGTGCAATATGTATTTAATGTATTTATTGTTCTTCATGTATTTAAAATGGGCACATTGACTATTATCCATCTGTGGATAATAATAATTTTGCCCATTACTATATTGTATGTGTTAGGGCGGGGATTATTTCTTTATAAGTATGTATGTGTTTTGACATTAATTTGGGGTGGCACAGAATTGGTACTGCAGGCCTGCGGGTAACACCCGAGGGCCCCCGCCGGCCTATAGTATCATTGATGTGCATATATGTCTATGTTAGGGGGGTATAGGGGTAATATATATATATTTATTTATTTAGTGGGGGGCTGTTGTGTGTGTATTATTTTAATTGTGAGTAGCGGGGGTGGCCGAAGTGGGTATTAGCCCCAACGGTGGTTTGTTTAGGGCTTGCGGGTGGGTAGCGGGAGGGCTTAACGCCTTCATGTCCGTAGTGGTATTAACCGCTACAGTCGTGAAGGGGTTAAGTGCAACCGCAAATCCCCTGCAAGCCCTAAACAACCACCAAGGGCCAAATACCCCCTTCACCCAACCCCGCTACCCACAATAAACCTGGCATGGCTGGTTAACCCTTTCATTGCCATGGCGGTTAGCTGCTAAGTTAATGAAGTGGCCTTTAAATGCATTTTTCCATCTCGGATGCATGCATGGGGGCTCCGGTGCTGATATTAATGGGTATCAGCTCCGGAGACCCCTGGCATCAATCCCAACCAGGAAAAAGGCCTGATTTTTTCTAAGTGTCGACCTTGCCGATGCTTCTCCTCCACCAACTTGCCAACTTTAGCTGGCGGCACGAATTAGCGTTAAATTCTCAATTTTAGAGTGCCGATCAGCAGTGAAAAGCTGATTGGGGCTACTTGAATTCAGCCGATTTCAAAAAGTGCCGAAAAGTGGCTTATCGGCACCTGGCTGCCGATAAGTTTTTATCCGGAACCAAAATTGCCGATTTTTGCCACTTTTCGGCGCTTACTGAATCGGAAAGGCATTTTTTGCAGAAAAATGGCGAAAAAAGCCTTATCGGCGCTTACTGCATGAAGCCCTTAGTCAGACACATTGTAGCTAGCATTATAAAAACAGTGATGACCGCCTTATAGAGAAAGCGGGGTATATTAGTAGTAAAGCTTAATTTAAGTAATATACCCGTATATGAGCCCCTTGTTAATATATTGCAAGTGAATCTAACGGATTAAGCCAAACTGTTACTTTAAAAAGTGTCGACCATATAATTAAAAAGTGTCTAGTTTAAACTAACAACTCTTCCTCTGTGACGTGTGCAGTGAGGAAGAGTTTGTGGCTGAATATACATCTTGTATCTTCCTTAACAGAGCTGTTAGTTTATATTAGAGACTTTGTAAAGGTATGATCACACTTTTGTTTTTTTATAACTTGTATTCTATTAATATTTTAAGCAATAAAATGGGAAGAGGGGGGGTACATACATGAAAAATGGTGGGGGGTGGACAACATAACTTCTCATACATCAAGAATGCATATATACATTCTTAATCATGTTTCATATTAAATGTAAAACGTTGCCAAATAATACTCATTATGGAACCTTTCCCTTAATCCTTTCCTCTCTTGCTTGTGGATAATTTCTCAGTTACCATAACTCTCCGCAATCAGTCATC
Organism: Ascaphus truei; assembly: GCF_040206685.1. Lineage (NCBI taxonomy): Eukaryota > Metazoa > Chordata > Amphibia > Anura > Ascaphidae > Ascaphus > Ascaphus truei. Next base: position 135,723,139 of record NC_134486.1, on the reverse strand, counting down.
TTGCTCTACTCAATTAACATCTTCCATCCCATGGTTCCAATGTCCTATGAATTGTCTTAGTTGTGTGATTTAGGAATGAGGTAAGTTTCTCCATTAGCTGAATTTCAATGATACTCCTAATTACTTCTCTTCTAGAGGGAGGGAGTGTTTTATTCCATGCCGGTGCTACAGTGCTCCTAGCTGCCATTAGTGTATGTGATAATAGTTTGAGCATGTAAAGGTTCATGGTTTCCATTGGTTTGGCTAAAATTATAAAAATTGTGTCTAATGTGACTGTAATACCACAACATCCTTTATCAGTTTCCGTATCGTTTTCCTGTAGTTCTGTATTGCTGGGCAAAACCACCACATATGCCCTATATCCCTTGTCTGTCCACATCCCCTCCAACACATATCTCATGCCTCTGGGTACATTTGTTTTAGTCATTTAGGGGTATAATACCACCTAAGCATGATTTTGTATATGTTTTTTTTTGTCTTCCAAACATGATTGTGCAATAAATTGTATAATCTTTGGCAGTCCAGTGGAGTGTCCCTTTTTCTATTTTTTATCTATCTGTGGCTCTGCATCCAGTTGTACCATTGTTGCTGTGCACCCGTGGCAATTTGTTACATGGTAACGTGAGTACACCTATTTTGGACTATTTCTTTTATTGCTGTACATATAGAGGTCTTACCCGCATTATCCCATACTGTATATCTTCCCAGTCCTCTCTTGATATTTCTGTTTGGAAATCGAAAACCCACTGTTCTATGTATTGATGATCTAGAGTATCTCTCATTGGGACAAGGCCTTGATACAGGGATCATATTAACCCTTTTCAGTACCTTCATATTCTACATAATTCCTCAAATAGTTTGGGTTCTGGGAATCCCTCCCTCTGAAGGGCCTGCTTTACAAAATGTCGGGCTTGCATACTGTATATTGAAACATCTCACTGTGGGAGATTTTATTTTCTGTCATATCCTCAAACTGCATTAGCTTATCCCTCTTAAGGCCTCGGCCATGTTCCTTGCTTGCTGGCGGAAGCGCGCTGACACGCGCTCCCACTCAGCACTGAGCTCTTGCAGCCGCAATTAGAGAGGCTTTAGTAGGGGCTCACCTGCGGAAGCGCAGGTCTTAGGGGAATTTAAAATTCCCTCGCTTGCCAGCGTGACAGGTTGGTCACGTGAGTGGTTCGCCCAATGAGGGCGAACCAGATCCGTGACATCACTGGCCCACCCCCGGCCAGTGACGCGCCTGCCCCCGGCCCGCCCGCTGACGGCCCGCTGATGGCCCACTGACGGCGCGTGCGGTAAGCAACCACAAGGCCAGGGAAAGCACCCGCTTTCCCTGAGCCTCAGCGAGCCTCAGCACGCCAGCAGGGAGCCTGGCCGAGGCCTAAGTCTCCCACCTCTAAGATCCTCTGATCTTTCCAGCTATCAAATCTCTGCCATTGCATGCCAGGGATTAATCTTGAATTACCAAACAGAGGGGTGGGCCTAGAAGGGCCTGACAACACCTGATATTTTTTTTTTTTGGCAAAACCCAATCACTGCTGACTCAAATTGTCTCCCTTTCCTGGTGGCCAATTCCCGACCACAGTAGAGAAGACAGCCCGATCATTTTTTTTAATGAGCTTTACAAGTCCTCCCAACAATGCAGACCACTCGGAGAGTGCCAGTTAACCATCTGTTTCTTTTGTGAGATCCAACATGATTGACCTACTGTAGCTATTCTTGGCTGTTTATTTCTCCAGATAAACTGCATAATCCATGTGACATGGGGGGGGTAGTCATAATAAAGGTGAAGCCTGGCTGGTTACCCCTAAAAACCGTGGATCCCCGGTAGCTGAGCAGCACCATAAACCGGGGACACTGTGTATATTGTAACCCTTAATGTAATTCAATAAACCTGGGATTTCGTGAGCAGAAGGGTAAAGGTGAATATTTGGGTGAAAATATGTTTATAGCATGTATACAAGGTTGGGAGGGGGGGGGCAAAGTTGCATGTTGTCCCTGTTATATTTTCTCTGCTGCTGTACTCCACGCGGCATTAATGCGGCCAATCGCCCAGTCACACATGTTTTTCTCGGTTGCTTTGTTTGAATTTGATTGATTGTGTGCAATTAAAAGCAATTAAATGAATGAATTGTAAGGTGTGCAGTACTGTGCTACTGTGCCACTGTGTCAATTTCAGGTGTTTAAAAGTCAGAACACTAAAATGCCATTTTCTGCACTCGCCTGCCCTCGCGTTTAACGGCAGTATGTTTGGAAGCAATCGCGTGCCATCATATGGGTATTCTGAGGTATACACTGCGTGAAGTGTTTCAATAACGGCCGCTGCATCTGAATTCCTGTTCGTGTGTGCTCGATCTGATATCACACAGATCTTTAGTACTGTACTGTACTTCAAGGGTATTTCATTCAAATCTAAAAAATAAAAATGTGAAACGCATATGTGTGTCATAGCATTTCTGCACATGCATGTCACTGTGGAATCTGGTTGAAATGCGTATGCGTTGTATGCGTTGTATGCGTTGTAACGGGAGACAACAACTTTTAATACCTTTTTACCTTACCGGGTTCATTCAGGCAGAACAAGATTGTTAAATAAATTGCATTTATTCAGACAAGCCCGCAAACATACATAGGGACCTATTCTATAAGCCTTCATAAAAAAATAGCCGGGCCTTTTTTGCAGCCTGTTTTTTGAGTGTTGCTATCATGGTATTCAGAAAGCCTCGGTTACCTGTGATAGCAAAATTCCCAAAATGGGCGAGTAACCGGCAACATGATGACCGCCTCTCTCAAAAGGCCTCAGCAGGCGATTTGTTTTGGATGGCAGAGAGAGCTGCATAGAGAGAGCCGCCTCTCCTTGCGCATATCTCGCCAGCAATCAAAAGTTTTTAATATAAATTATAATACTAGTGTAGATGAACAGGGGGTCTCTGGAGCAGAACCGTGTTGATTTCAGATATGGAGGCCTTATGCTTCCCGAGATACAGGTCCCATTATGGGGTGTCGGTATCTCCAATCAGATTGGAGCTGTACCATCTGACCCTAAAATGTGAGGTCACAGGCCCTATGTAAGGCCTGTTCCGTCTCATTTTACCTCAAGAAGCCGACGAGACAACATTCGTTGGGATTTAACATGGGTCACTTTGGATTGACAGATGAAGAAAGAACATTAAAGAAAGATAAAAATTATTACAGGTGAAGATATAAGACAGTGATAGAAGATAAAAGAAAGAATATTTTTTTTTTTTTACCTGATGCTTGTTTCCAAGGTGGATGGCGTTGGATTGTGGGTTATGACATCGCGATACGAGAGCTTCCAAATACGCCGGGATTCAGAGGGTGAATTATTCTAAAAGTAACTAAAATATTGAATATATGAAATTGTATTTGTTTCAGGTTTTTGGATTGTATTTGTTTATTTTTATATATTTGCTTGCCCATTAACTGATAATGTATTAATCTGTTCCCAGGGTACAGATAAATACCGTGTCAGCCAATGCATTTTTTGGCAAATGCTTGTTTACTATTGATTGTTATTTTTTCTATTTGTTTTATTGTTTGGATTCAATTGTTTGGAATTTGGATTTTTAGTACATTTCAGGAGTGGTTAGTGTTGCAAGGTACAAGCAACCACTTGTGGGTTTCTTGAAAAGGCTTATTTATTGAGCCTTAAAAATATGGCACACAAAAACAAAACAGCTTCTTTTCAGCAAATAGAACAAACAGAAAATAAGTCCTGAGCAGGGCTTTGCCGTTTTCAACAAGGGCTGTTCAGATTCCAGCGTAAAAGTACATCAGAATAGCATAGTGAAGACAAACCTTAGCAGTAGTTCTCCCTCAGCATGTCAGTATCTCACTGGTTCAGACAGGCTGCATGTGTGTGCAGCCTGGGGTTTTTAAAGCTTCTTGATGAGACAGCTGGGACCAGACTAATTGACAAGTGCTTCCCAGCTGAATGTTAACCCCGGTCACTGCTGCACTGCAGACCTAGTGAATTGGTCTATACCAACAAACGTTATTGTGGCAAGATCACCCTAGTGAAAGGTGTTCTCGTCTCGCCAAGGGTTTGTCTGTCTTATTCCGTATTGTACCGATGTGTTCCAAGACCCTTTGTTTCAGGGGACACCAAGTCTTCCCTACATAGATCATCCTGCACTCACAGATGCCCTGGACTTATCCCAATTCGTGAACTATTTTGTGATAAGCATATACTGGCACGCCTTGCATCCACCGCACCTGAATGACCCCTGTTGTTTAGGGGGTAACCAAGTCCTAGGGGCGTCTTCACTGAAGTGGCTGTGGACTAGTGTATCCTTCAGGTTTTTCGCCCGTCTGCTAACCATTGATGGATGGTTACGCAGACATTCGGTGATATGCATGTCTGCCTTCAATATATGCCAGTGTTTCTGGAATATATTTCTGGCTTGCTGCCAATGTGTGTTACAGGTACCAACGAACTGTACCACTTTATCACTTGGCGCCTGTACACAGTCTGTCAGAAGGGACCTGCGTGGTGTATACTTAGCTCTTTTGTAGGCTAGTTTAACTACTCGCCTGCTGTAACCATGTTCGTAAAACCTTTCAGCCATTTGTACTGCTTGATTGTTAAATTCAGTATTGCTGCTGCAGTTTCTTTTCAGCCAAAGAAACTGAACAATAGGTATACCTCTTACCAGTGATCTCGGGTGGTGGCTACTCGCCGTTAGTAAGCTATTAGTGGTGGTGGTCTTCCTATAGATAGTAGTCTCCTCAGTGCCTCTGGAAATACACACGTCATGGAAACATGTTTAGCTGCAGCAGGGTACTTCTAATTTGTATTAGTCTCAGCAGGGCAGGCTTTTCTAGCTTCAGAAACAAAGCCGGTTGCTCTGCTATTCGCAACAGAGCAACTTTGAAAAACCTACCGGCGCCTCACCGACTCAAGCCACAGATCATCTAGTTCTCTGATCGGCAGTCTCCTTACAGCGGAGTCGCTGTGCTATCTCTAGCATGGAAGACAGATAGGCTACCAATCAGAGCATGGGAATTTTCCCACCAGACAAATATGAGCTTTGGGCTCTCCTGGCTTTACCCAATCACAGGAGGGGGCGTGCTTAGACTCAAGTTTCCGTCAAAGCGGGAAATATGAATTGGCCAATGGGAAACGCAACTACGAGCAGCGTCTTTCCCTAGCCAACCCATTGCCACCCGCTGGGCAGGCTCCACTAGGTATGGCAGTCCAAGAGGTACCCAAGCGGGGTGCCCTTGTTCTCTGGACCTGGTACTACACGCTTCCCCGCTTGCAAGATGTACCAACACCTTGCCCATCTGCTCCTTTCATCCGCCATTGCCATGCAGACCCCTTGGCTAATTACATTACCGGGCTGGCTGCATAGTAATGGATACCCATCTTAACATTGGAAACTTGTAGTCTAAAACTTGCTCCCTTAAACATGGTCCCGAGAACATGGACCCTAAAACATGTTCCCTAAAAAATGGTCCCTAGAACTTGGATCCTAAAACTTGGACTGTTATAAGGTTTTTAAACAGGCTCCTGCACTGTGTTTTAAAACCCAATTGCAGAACTTGCTGGTGATGCTTCCATAACACACCACGTTAGACTTCCATAACACACCACATCTTTATGTACAGAAACGTACCCGCAAATCATACTATTTGTGGGTAAAATATCAGTACTAATGGTATCTCCGGTCAGCAACCCTTTACACAGATTTTAACTCTATTTTCCCCCAACAGCCACACTTAACGTTCTGTTCCTAAAGTCACAGGCCTGCAGCTATTTCCTAACAGGGACGCTAACCACACATGGCATCCCTAGCTTATATCCCTATAGGGTACATTTCAATGGGAACATAGGTACAAGGACAGTCACGGTAGACTAGTACTTATGATATTTTAGATATTTGGGATTCTCAGTGAGCATGACAAGGCAGGCAAAATACATTGTCATTTATTTATTTTCAGACAAACACACGACAACCTCAGAATACACTTAATAATCACTTACTGGGATTGGGAAACTGTCACGGTAGGGTCAGGGTTATAATATACACCTTATAATCTGTGTTGAATTGAATAAGACTGGGGTATAATAAAGAGATTTTATTCCTTAAAAGACAGGTGGACACACAATTTGGACAAATAACAGTTTGAATATAACACTTACTTGGGAAGGGGAAGATGAAATAGCCCAGGACACAGGGCTAGCAGTTCATCCAGCACAGGATACAGTTCATACAGGAACACAAAACGAAGACTCGGAGCATTGAGCTTGCAATCACTTATATGGGATTTAGTCTCTATCCCTTAATATTGGGCCTCAGGTATTGGATAACACCTGGACTCAATTACCTGTTGCCACCTCACGTGGGAAGCAGGAGGGTACCAGCCCCCAGGTGGTTGGCACATGTGCACATCCTTCCAGTCAGAGTCCCATTTCCCGAGCCCCACACTAAAAAGTTGGCGTCTCAAAGTCTGCCATCTGGGAATTTGGACCGGGAACTCTGACCAGAGTTGTTAAGTATGGTACTTAACGTAAACAACCAGGTCCTGCTCTTTCTCCACCCTGTATACTCAATCTGGGTGAGTCAGCCTTTGTTCGGAGCTTGCTTCTCAGACAGGCAGGCGCCCTCTGGCCATTGACATACCTTATGGGCCAGTAACTTTCGCGGGCTTAACAGTAGGCAGAGAAATACAGTAAGCCTATAACAATTTATACATATACAAATATTCTGTTCGGTTAATCTGAGAGGGCTGAAAATTGTCATGCCATCATGCCGGAGGTTTGACCTCCATGGCGGCCAATAGCGGCGACCGTAACCTATACACCTAAACTCCCGCCGTTCGGTTAGACTGAGAGGACTGAAAATTGCCATGCAATCATGCCGGAGTTGTGACTGCATGGTGGCCAAATTCCAGCTCTCTAGATATCACCGAACCGGAGATAGCCTATTTGGGTTTAAACAGTATTTTTAAAAAGCTATTCTTTTTTACCCCATGGCGGCCAACAGCAGCGACCGTAACCTATATACCTAAACTCCCGCCGTTCGGTTAGTCTGAGAGGACTGAAAATTGCCATGCAATCATGCCGGAGGTGTTACTGCACGGTGGCCAAATTCCAGCTCTCTACGCCCCATTGAACCGGAGATAGAAACATCGGTTTTAATCATTTTTGAAGCCCACATCATTTTTCCGCCGTTGCAGCAGCCATTTAAGCTTGGCGGTTGCCGGTACTCCTGGAAAATGGTGGCCCCATGGGCGGGAAAGGGGAATAAGTCATAAAAACTAGAGCACTGTTAACCCTTGCCCTCCCGACCTGATCCCTGTGTATGTGTTTGGTGCAACCACGTAGTAGGGCGGGAACATATGAAACAGGGGGAAATACATATTGTACTGAAGCAGGGGAATGCATAAAGATTATCACACATAACTACATTAACCCCTCGTCTCCTGCACGATGGTAGGGATTGCAAGCTGGGGGTAACCCCTTTATTACCAGGCTAGCAACCCTATCATTACAGAAATGAAATAAATTGTCCATAGAACGAAAGATGAAGAAATAGTTTCTGGCTTACAATACTTTTGGCTAGGGCGCAACTTGCCTGCCCGATATTTCTACCAAAGGCAAAGAGTTTGTTCTGGTTCATTGGGATTCATTCTGGGATCCCCAGCTCTAACAAATTCCTGAAGTAGGGGTAAATCCTTGGTTACAATGTTTTAACCCCTTGCGTTCCGGAACTGCTGCCGCTGCACTTTTACGAAATCTTGAACAACGCTTGGATAAATCATGAATCACCCTGGGACTGGGCTGCATGCATCTTTATAGGGTTAAGGGTCCTATACCTAACATATATACCCAATCCCTTCCGTGGGAACTCTTTTCCCCCTATCCCAGACTTGCCAGTAGTTCATAGCATGGGCAGAAGTGGCTTCTTGGTTTGCACGGAGCATGTGCTAACCTCATACCTGAGCTCCTTAGCATATCAGGTCCACCCCCTTACCTGGCGACAGCAAGTCTGGGATCTGGCCACAAGGTGGGAACAGCCCATATGTTGGACCAGTTCCTGGTACTTCACAATTTCCTGGCTGTCTTAACACCTACGGTCTCTGAGGTTTTTCAACTTTGGATTTCTCATATACATTGAGGCATTCACTTCGCAGGGGGCCCTTTGAAGTGCGGAGATGAAAGACCCTCAGCTCATTTACTCTTAACATATACGCATGTTAATACATTCATTGCTGGGCTAAAGGAAAAGCTTCCTGCCGGTACCTTTTAAAACATAACTAAAATACAGATTATCTATATATACTTTCTGTATGTGTGGGGGACACCAAACAATACGCGACAAGGACACACATTGCATTACATTACTGGACCCAAGAGCTTACACTCTTGGCCCATTGCACACTGCTTTTAGGGGAGGCCAGCTAGGCTTCACCTTTATTATGAATGCTGGCTACCCGTACCATCACATGTGTGTCATAGCATTTCTACACATGCATGTCACTTTTGAACCTGGTTGAAATGCGTACGCGTCATAGCATTTCTGCACATGCATGTCAATATGGAACCTGGTTGAAACGCTTATGTGAGTCATACCATTTCTGCACGTGTGTCACTATGGAACCTGGTTGAAACGCTTATTCAAGTCATAGCCTTTCTGCACATGCGTGTCACTATGGAACCTGTTGAAAAGAAAATTACTGTATGATACAGTAGTTGCATGAATTACAGTACTGTACATTAACTGACAGATGTTCAAAGGGTGGCATACAGTAGGTTACCACATTGACACTAAATGTTTTTATTACCTACTGTGTATCGTAATGCACATTTAACTTTAATGCATAATTATAGTGTTTCAAAACAAATGGGTGAAATCAATATTAGCCTTTACTCTGGCAGGGGTTAAGTATGACTTTTATTTGATATATATATATATATATATATATATATATATATATATATATATATACGACAAGAATGACCTAGACGCAAAGGGAGAAAAGAGAAGAGAACATAGGGTAGTATGACACCTTAAATGGAAGATATGCACTCACAGAATAATAGTTTATAAAGGGCCTTTTATCCACCCTGGGATCTGGACCGGATGACGATCTTTCACTCTTCGCAGACCTTCTTGTTCCAAACAACCATATAGAGCTGCTCCAGGATTCCAATAGCCTGTCCGCCGTCTCACAGGTATATCAAATACATATAGGGAAGTAAAATCACAAATATAGTGTAATTCAATTTTATTTAAAAAACTTTAATATACCATGATAGGTAAAAAACTAACATTTTGTGAGCCCTTTAAAAGCAGTTGAGAGTATTTGGGAGTATCTCACACTCGTCTTATAACCTTGGTTCTCACACTGTCCTGTGAATATCACACTGTCCTGCAGTCCTGCAGTTAGTATCCCAGTGTGCCTGATGTGCTTAGTTGTTCTCTGCAGTCACAGCTGATCTGCAGGACAGTGTGATATTCACAGGACAGTGTGAGAACCAAGGTTATAAGACGAGTGTGAGATACTCCCAAATTCTCTCAACTGCTGATATTTATATATATGAAAAAGAATCCTCAGCACTCACGAGCAAGCTTGAGAAAAGACCTAGGGGTCTGAAACGTACGTCGCTCTGGAGTCTGTCTCACTGTCTGATGACCTTTTCTGATTAAATTCATTTTTTCTTATTCGTGAGTGCTGCAGATTCTTTTTCTTATACTATTTTGGGGCTGGTTGGTGTTCCCCGTCCAGCTTCGAGCACCCGGACTTATGATAAGTATACTGTGATTTTTCAATTGACATTATTGTGTGCACTCAGCATCTCTAATTTTTATTTATATATATATATATGTATATGTAGATATATAGATATATAGATATATATATATTTAAATGACCTGAGTACTTTATGTACAGTACTACTGTAAGTTTATTTAATTTACATGTAAAGAGTCAAAACATGAACACACCAACAAGTTTTTTTTAAAGAATCAAATGTTTTATTTTTACACAATAATCAAGTAAATATTCATAATACAAAAACACAAAGTTGTCTTCTTCTAAATTTCCAATCTTCTTTTATTTTTTTTCATCGAACTGGCTTGATATACTTGGATGTCTTAGGCTGTAAAGATAGAGACAATATTAAATATTAATATTCACATCTTATTTTATGAAATTCTGAGTTTTTTGAGGGTTTGGGGAGAAAAAGCATGGAATGGAGTACAGTACTTTACATAATGACTACATTATGATTACATTATAACTTTACATTACACTGAATACATTATGCAATTTTTAGTTTTTGGGGGTTTGTGAGAATAAAACATGGCATGTAGTACAGTTCAGTACCTGGCAGTATTGATGGATTTTTTTCCTGTGCATTGTTTGTCTTCGCAAAGCTCCAGACATGCAAAACAAAAAGGAAGCATTAACAATGAAAAAAATTTAAAACACAACTTTTTTTTATTATATTACAAACATTTCCGGCACATTTAAATTTTGAAATTAATTCAAAATGTAGTCCTCGCCATAGCCATTCAGGTTCCAAGCAAGAACCCTTCTATTGCTCAAAATGGCATTGATGCTGTCTTTCACGGCTTTGGAAATAAGCAGGGTCATATAGTGAATTTATGCTTCATTCATCAATAATAGTTATCCATAAATTATCTTGAAGCACATTCTTGCCCCTCTTGCCATCATAATTAGCATGTTGGCACCACTGAAGGTACAGCTCATAACTTATGTGGTGTTTCCAAATGAGCATGGCAAATTTGTGCACATGTCCTGAGCTTCGGGTAATGTATTTCTCCTGGATGCTCTGCATACACTGGCGACACACTTTATTCGAGCTCGGCTAGTCCCACGAATTCGGGTATACCCGGGTGTATTGAGGTTTGTGACTGTTTTCTGCCCGAGTGCATTGGGTTATTTTCCAAGCAGGGATTGAAGCATTTTATTCCCGCTGGCTGCAATACTGCACAGTATATATATATATACTGCATTACAATTCATGAATTTATGCCATCTGGTAGACACGCGAAGCATTGCAGCCTATTAAATCCTAATCATTATCATTTAACAGATCAGCCGCCCGTCAGCCAGGCATGAACCCAGGCTGGGAAGGCAAACGCAACGGGGCTTGTCAGAGGTGAGGAGCGGCACATTCCAGGTATCTGCCAGGTACATACTGGGTATTTGCTCGAATAAAGTGTGTCGGTGCAGTAGGTCATTTAGCATGATGTCTGGGATAAGGTCGCATAACCGGTAGCATATGAGGGTGTAGCCTCCTGGTGTCCTGGGTGCAGCAGGTGGTGCAGCAGATGTGATTCTGTTAGTGCGTAAGGGTAGATGCTCTTGGAAGATTTATATTGCCGGTGGCATTTGCAGGTGTACACTCCTGGGTGTCCTGGGTACTGCGGGTTGGGGAGAGGTTTTGCTTCTGTCAGTGGACGAGGGTAGATGCTCTGGGAGGATGCTCTCCTCCTGTTTTATCTGTGCCCTTTCCGGGGTTGTCATTGTCTCCAACAGAATTATATATCATGGAGATAGAGGGGGTGAGCGGGGGGTCTCCATGGTGTGAATGATATTGGTGGCATGCAGGCCAGTTCCAGTGATGGAGAGGGTTCACGGGATGTATGCAGTTCCTCCAGGGGAGGAAAATGTTCCTCCAGGTCGCCCTTTTGCTCCTGCGTTGGACATACAGGGGCAGGAACACCAATCAAAATATAGAGAGCGCCGATGTCACTCTCAATCTTTTACATTTGAAAACCCATGCCCCACTTCATCCTCTCAATTCTCTCCAAAAGAAGATCCAACTTGGCCTCCATTCTGTCACTGTATTGCTGCGTTGTGTTTCTAGGCATTTCACAACCACTAAAATCATCCAACATGCAGAAGATCGAGGTGTATCTGGTACAAAGTGTGAGGGTTTAATTCGGTTGGGCTTCAACGTGGCTGGGTGATGGTTGAGATGAGTGGGGGGTGTACGGTTGGGCATCAATGGGCTTGGGACATCTGGTTGAGCATCGATGGGGCAGGGGACATCTTGTTCTGCTTCTGTTGGGCTTGGGATGTCTTGTTGGGAATCGATGGGGATTGGGACTTCTTGTTCTTGGGACGGGTGACTTCTTGTTCTGCTTCTGCTTCGGTGGGACTTGGGACAACTGGTTGGGCATTGGTGGGGTGGGGTACATCTTGTTCTGCTTTTGCTTTGGTGGGGCTTGGGAAGTCTGATTGGGAATCGGTGGGGTGAGGGAGATCTTGTTCTGCTTCGGTGGGGCTTGAGACATCTGGTTGGGCATCAGTGGGGCGAGGGACAACTTGTTCTGCCTCTGTGTAACGGATCGGGGGACTCGCGCTTCCCAGCGTTTCCCCGTCACCTCAGGTCCCACGGAGGCTAGCTGTCCCGCTCCCCTACGTCCCCAATCTCTATCGTCCTCCCTGAACCGTTCCTCCATGGCACGGCCCGCACGCCCAGGCACACGCTCTGCGCATGCGCGCTGTTCCCTCACCAAGCACACACGCTCCCGATCGCTTGTCCCCTATCGTGGTACACGTGCCCCTCGGCATGCCTCCGTCATCTCAGTCCTTTCCCTACCTGGTTCCTCCGCTTCTCCTTCCCCTCTGTCTCTCGTGCCGAGCGCCTCCTTTGCAATGCTTCCCCCACGCTCTGGTGCACACGCGGTGCGCGCGCATAACAAGGTTACAGAAGGTGCGCTCACCCGCACTAGTTTTCAGCCATCCTCAGACACTGGCTCCGCCCCCCGTCGGTTGCAGGCTATTACCCTCGATTACCTCCTTGTCTCCTCCCCTGCTCTCACAGACTTATCCCTGCAATTACCCACTCAAACCTCTGCTCCTTCCTTCACCCCTATTGACCCTTCTTCCCATATAACCCCACTCTGTCCTCTCAGTCCTTGCTCTGCATAGCTGTCCTGTAGCTCCTGTGTGTGCAGTGTCTATGCCTAGCTCCCTTTTCTGTTCCAGCTCTGGTTCCTGTCCCTGCCCCTGTTTGGATTCCTTTGGTTTGAACCTGAACTCTGCTTTTGAATTGACTACGCTGCCTTCTCTTGCCCTTGAACCCTGGCTTTTGTACATCACTACACTGCTCTCTCCAACCCCTGAACTCTGGCACTTGGACATTACCCTCCGACCTCTGGCACCCCGGATTCAGCAAGTATAACGTTAACTCTTACTCTCCAGGCCCGGCAACGCTACTACCACACGCCGGGCACGCCCTCACTGCTGTGGGTGCATGTTATACCCTTACCCACCTCTGTACTGGGGACTGGCAAGGTCTGCGGGCATACAGTCGTTACACTCTGCTGCGGTGGGGCTTGGGACATCTGTCTGGGCATCGGTGGGGCCCAACCACAAAATTGTCGAGATGAAGACATTTCCCATTTTCTTCTTTTTATAGCCTGGTCCAAAGTTATTTCCTTGAGAGCTTTCGGTGGCATTCCTTGAGTGTTAACATCGCTCATGTGCATCAATGGATGTTCTCCTCCCATAATCAATAGCTGAGCAGGGTTTATCCCCTTCTCTCCCCCCACCCTTATATTCCATGAATGGATGTTGTTACGTTTGCTAAATTACATGTTATGTAATGTCCCTAATGATTTTAAAACACACTGCACAACCACCACCAAGTGTAGCTAAACGCACGTACACAATACAGAAACAACATGTTTCAATTGTCACATCTTTTTCATTACGTTCTGTTTATACATCCTGTAACTACAGTAGCGACATCTTTTATTCGAGTAAATGCCGGCGGCATGCCGGGATCTACCCCAGCTGCCGCCAGTCAGAAACGCGCGCCGCCGCGTTTCCCCCACGCACCCCCCCTCCACATCGCGCGCAATTACCCCCCCAAAGACACCCCGAACCCGGCTTCTACTCTGCCCCTCTGCTTCCCCGCACCCCCGCTTACCTAGATTTGAACTCCAGGGGTGTCGGGGAAGCCTGGGGAAGCCGGGGAAGACGGGGAAGCCGGGCGCGCTTGTGACCGTGACGTCACAGTGCGCCGCCACGCGCCGCGGCTACCCGCTTCCCAGCCTCATTCAGCCAGCGGCATTTGCTCGAATAAGAGCTGCCGCTGCTGTATACCTGTATCGAGGTTTGCACATCTTATGACAGATGTGAATTGAAATACATACCATGAGCAGTCATTGAAGTGGTATACCTTGAAAAAGATAACATGAATGAATATAGATCATTGTCATGACATGTTCATTAAGGTAAGCAACACACAAAATTGACCACTTTGTGTGTGATATGAAACAACATCTAGAATACGTCAAATATGATCTGAAATACACAATAGTGTACACATCATTGTGACTCACATGTCACACTGCAAAAGAAACATTGTATGTAACCATACTGCACTAGCTATTTACTATGGACATAGTATGTTTATTGTGTATGCATAACCAAAAAGAGCATGTACATAAATTATAGATTTAGTACACATTATTTCTTCACGTATACACAACACCTTTTATTGGTAAGAAGTATAATACAACCTGTTGATGAATGACATACCGGTGCCACATGCAATTGTCCACAAAGCAGAGAAGAGAAAGGTGTGCGAACCATATTCATCTGTTTCCTAAGTGAATGGTATTTGGACAAATGTATTTATCATAACAAAGAATGAATACATCTATGTAGTACTATGAACATATATGTATTTGCTTACATGAAAAAAATGTGTTTATGACATTCAGACGTGTCTCAACATCACTGGCTGTTTGCTCAGTGTCAGCTGGTAAATTGACAGGATGCTCCTCCACCAAACCCTGACGTATGTCTGTTTGTACATTATTGTGGAGTGCCACATTGTGCAAAATGCAACATGCAATTATAATATACGACACTTTAGCAGCCTTATATTGAAGTGCCCCACCAGTTCTATCGAGACACCTAAATCTTGTCTTGAGAAGCCCAAATGTCCTCTCTATGACGGATCGCGTAGATATATGGGCAACATTGTACCTCTCCTCTGCTTCACATTGAGGGTTTGCCACAGGGGTCAACAGCCATGGCCTAATTCCGTATCCTGAGTCACCTACAATCCATGGTGCACAAATATGAAACAATTAGTGTTAACATTATTACATACAACATTTCCTAGAAAACCAAGAGTTGTTTGTTAACACATCATAATATGTACTCACCCACCAGCCAACCAGGTCCAAAATTGCCTTCTTCGAAAGCATGGAAGACTGATGAGTTTCTCAGGATAGAGGAATCGGGACTGGAACCAGGGAATTTGGCTACCACATGCATAATCTTCATCGTGGCATCGCATACCACCTGTACATTCAGGGAATGGTAGTGCTTACGGTTGCGGTAAGCATGCTTACTCTGACTAGGCGGGAGCAAAGCAACATGGGTGCAATCGATTGCACCCATCACACATGGTATCCCGGCTATGGTATAAAAGCCATTCCTGACTTCCAGCCACTCTGTGTGCTCTGTAGGATAATGAATATAATTCCTAGCGCGTCTATTCAGTGCACATAGAAACTGGGTAAAGGCCCGCGAGATTGTAGATTGCGAGACCCCGCCCACTATGCCCACAGTTGTCTGGAATGACGTGGAAGCAAGATAATGTAATGAGCACAGCATTTTAACAAGCCCAGGGACTGCACGACCTCTGGCTGTCACAAAATCTAAATCTCCCCGTATCTCTTCATAAAGAGCTAAGATTGCTGCTGAACTCAAAAAATAGCGACTTACAATCTCCTCCTCACTCATACCATCTAACAGGGTTCTCTCCCTGTACAAACGAGGCCGAGGCACAACTTCTCTCCTCTCTCTTCTCCTCTCATCTCCTTGCCCTCTCCCTTGAACTCTCCCTCTCCCTCTCCTGTCTGCGTGCCTGTCCCTGTCACTGTCCCTGCCACTGTCCCTGCCTCTATCCCTGTCCCTTCCTTGGCCTGTGACATCCTCTCCATCAGCAAGCCTCTCGTCCAATAGAATCTTCCTCCGTCTCATAAACATTCGCATCATTTTCAGGTCTGTAGCTGTGAATGCGCAGGTAATTGCCCTCCTTTAAATACCTATGTGATGATGTCAGGTGACTTGCTGAAGTGCAAGGTGTTACATTAATATATCCAAGTAGTTCACTCCCAACGTGTATCCAGTAGCAATTAAAAGGATTATTTATGTGTGTTCACCAGGCAATCATGATATTTGAGAATGATGTAACGTTAAGCTTTGTACAAGCATTTATTGTCAAGTATTTCTGGAATGTGTAATGCATGTACCACTTCTGAACGCAACACTCAGTCATCTAATTAGGATACAACCATGACATTGACGTTGAGAAACTCCGTTGCAACATGTGTAATTTGGCATGTTATTGTCACCTGTTCACATGAAGTTATTGTAAAGTGCATATGCATAATTTAATGCCATCAGGATAGTTGCTATTGATTCAGTTTAAATCGTGTAAAAATTAGTAACTATTATAGATGTGTGTATAAGTTAGCATGAAGTGATTGTAATGCATCGTGTACAATGTAAACATGCAATGTTATTGAGTGTCCAATTGCGGACGTCATCAAAAGAGGGAGGTCACAAAGTACATGTAAACATGAAAACAAACAGCTACATTTACGTTTGATCATGCGTTACACATTACAAGCATTGTATAATGTATAGCAACATTACTATACGCTGATGTGTTAGATGTGTGAAATGTGTTACATCATATAATAAATTGAAGCACACTTAAGTAACATGTTTGATATGATGTGACCTGTTCCTTTAAGAGTTGAGTATAGGATTTTCCCTTGACACATCATAACATTACGACTAATGTGACACGCAAATCATCAAAACATTGAAAAGTACAATGTTATGCAAATAATAAACGTAAGTGGTGACACGATGAAGTGAATGACCTCGACACTGTAATGCCAAGCACATTTTTATTATGAGCAATAGAACGTAAACAGTCCTATAATGTTTTAAGTCCCCGCTCCATTGACTCCATTGATGTAGAGATGAGGTTTTTTTTCTAAGTGCCGTCCAGGCAACCTTGCCGATCCTTCTCCCCTCCAACTTGCCAACTTTAGTTGGCGGGACCAATTGCCGATGAAATTTCCATTTCTGAGTGCCGATCAGCACCGATAAGCTGATTGGGGCTACTTGAATACAGCCGATTTCAAAAAGTGCCGAAAAGTGCCGATAAGTGGGTTATCGGCAGCCGCATGCCGATCAATTTTAATCGGCAAGAAAAACTGCCGGTTTTGAGCACTTATCGGCGCTTACTGAATCTCAAATCCAATTTTGGCAGGAAAATGCCGATAAAAGCCTTATCGGCGCTTACTGCATGAGGCCCATAATCCTTTTACTCATGCCATACCATTTCGATGGGATTAAAATCTGGTGATCTGTAATACAGTAGGAGGGGAGAAAAAAGGTGAATTACGTAAGGAGATATACAGTAAACTATGTAAAACAATGAGAAAAGGTTACCCAACTTACTCCGCTGGTTGATACCACTGGCAAGAATGTGAGCTGTCGACGCTTTGTGTTTCGGATCATTGTCCTGGAAGAAACGTTGACTACATGGGAAATCATTCTTTATGTATTCAACAACATGTGTAATTATGTGATCTTGGAAGAACGCTTTATTCATGATGCCTGGAAACAAGAAAAAAAATGTAACATTAGTGTACAAAATACTGAATACAGTACAGCTGTCCAGTGCGTAAGGCCATAGCATGTGTATTTGTGCATTATTGTACCCTCAAAGATAATGATGCATCCTGGTCCTTGTCTAGAGATGGCACCCCACACATGCATCTTCACTGGATGCTTGGGACGCGGCTTCAGAGATAGGCGTCCTTTTTTGTAGAATCCAAAACAGGAAAACCTCTCAAGCGCTACAGTTGTCTCGTCTGTAAAGATGACATCATTGAAAGTTTCGCCACTTTCAATCCATGCCCGTGCCTGGTCCACTCTTTTTATTTTGCTGTCTTCCCTTATCATAGGATACGCTCTGTAATGACAAGGAAAAATGTTAGAGCCACAAAATGCTGGACATACAGTACAGTATGATACTGTATTAGGAGGGAGCCTAACATAAAAAAAGAGGGCATGGGTGACATACTGTATACTGTACTTACTTAAAACGCCCATATTTCCATCCAATTCCCATCTTATCAACCTGATACTGGTCTCTGATGCTTTTATTTTGTGAGTAGCCTCTAGTGCATTCTTTACCCTTGTGGCACACGTCTCATCATTCGCATCACTCATTTGGTCCACCAGAAGAGTGTTCGCCCTAATGTGTAATGAAAAAAGAACAATTTGTTACAGTAGGCAAATTAAGCATCCCAATAGCGCACAGATTTCTAATTGTCTGATGTTGCTGCTGCACTTACTGTATTGTACTGTGAGTACACTTTGGTCGCTACATTATACAGTATGAATATATTAAATAAATAGCCCCTCAAACTGCAGGATTACTAGTTCAAAGAAAACAGAATCTTTTGAAATGATTACACTATCACACCACCATTTAAAGTTCAGGAGACAGTACAGTATATAACTGTAGAGTTGACTTAAAAAGCTAGTGATTGATTGTAAGAATGGCAAAAATGTTATACTGTACAGTTGAAAGGTACTGTAAAGATTAATAAAATATTGAACCCAGGCATACTGATGCAGCGGCCGTTATTCGAACACTTAACGCGGCAATTAATGCGGGGAAACCGTGATCACAACGGGGACAAAGCCAGCTGTGTTTAGTGAACTGACTGCGGCGCATTAGCTTCCCAAAGCAGGGACCTCTGCTGTGTAAATGCAACCGGCGTCTGCCTGTGTGTAATAGATGTGCAGAAAGAGAGTCTGAATCAGTCCCTCTAACTGCGCGTCTCTCACAGGCGATCGCAGGGGTTTTATTAAAATTCTAAAATTACAGTTTTTGAGCAGGGGGTCTCCTGAGCTGAACAAAGTTTATTTCAGCCTTGGAGACCACGTACTTCCCGAGTTACAGGCCCAGTTATGGGGTGCCGGTATCCCCGCCATGTTAAAATCTTGTGGGTCACGTGACCGCGGGACTAGAGGGATAGGGGCACCCCATATCTGATTGGCTCTAGAACCATGTGACAGGCTTTCAATGACGTCACATCCGTTCTCCCCCAAGCCTCTGTCACATGGTCTACTAAAGCCAATCAGAGTTGGGATGTATTTCCCACACTCTGATTGGCTACCGTAACATGTGAGGCCGGCCATCTTTCTTTTCATGACGTCATCTTAAAGGCAATTGAAGCAAAGCCATTCTGATTGGCTGTGCTTTCATTGCCTTTAAATGACATCATCATTTTTTTTTATCGGCCAAAGCACATAGTTTTCACAGCCCAATCAGGGCCGTGGGAACCATATGATGAAAATGTGACATCATAGGCCTTTAAAAGCCTATGTTGTCTCATTTTAGAGCCAGACGGCGTGGAGGGAGGACCTCCCTCAAAGAAGAAGGCTGGGGGCGTGGCCGCGGAACAGAAGAAGAGCGGATAAAGAATACAGATGAAGACTCCACAGACGGAATGAATTACAAATAGAAGACACAAACCCCTGGATTGTTATGGTTTATTATTTTATGGTTTATTATTTTATGGTTTATTATTTTATGGGTTCCTGTGCGTGGATTGGTTAGAGAGTAAGCAGTATCAACGGGAGTCGGTGAGTGGGACAAGTAATGGTAAGTTTACAAAAGAAATGTATTTTATTTAGCTTTTACAGGTTTTGAATTTTTTTTTTAATGTGATTAATTTTTTTTTTATATCCATTTATTGCCTCTGTATTTATGTATGTCCCTATGGATATACATAATACAGAGCAAATAAAAGCTTGTATTGCTCATGTTTGCTTGCTTTTTTTTTGATGCATTTTTAACTGTATTTTGCAGCTTAGTATGCAAATGTGTTTGCTATGGTTTATTTCAGGGGGGGCTTGCTTTTTAATAGTGGCTTATTGTTGGTTAGATTTAGTTGATTGATGGTAATTTATTTCTGATTCCTTGTTTTGTTTCTAGGATTTGAATAGTGAATTGTGTACAGTAATTGATTTGGATTGTATTGTTATCAATTTGTGAATGGATTGATTTATGGTAATTTATTTATTTTATTTTATTTAGAGCATTGCTTGGTTGGCATACAGTACTGTAGTGTTGTATGTGTCAGAATGTACTAGTACTGTATTGCGGTTGTAGTAATTACAGTAGAACTGTATTTATTTTATTACTGGTATGCTACTGTAGTTAATGTATTTAATGGGCCAAATAATCTATTATCCATATCTGGATAATAGTTATTTGGCCCATTAATGTAATGTACTGTACAGTATGTGTGTTTGGTGGTACGGGGGGGGGGGTGATTTATTTAAATGTACTGTACTGTGTAGGCTATGTTTTAGGTTTTTGACACACAGGGTTGGCACCTGTGCCTTAACCCCTTCATTGCCTTAGCGGGCATTGCTAAGGTAATGAAGCTGCTTACATTTTTATTTTTTGTGTGCGTGAGCAGGGGGTCTCCTGAGCTGAACAAAGTTTATTTCAGCCTTGGAGACCCCTACACTGGCGACACACTTTATTCGAGCTCGGCTAGTCCCACGAATTTGGGTATACCCGGGTGTATTGAGGTTTGTGACTGTTTTCTGCCCGAGTGCATTGGGTTATTTTCCAGGCAGGGATTGAAGCATTTTATTCCCGCTGGCTGCAATACTGCACAGTACATATATATATACTGCATTACAATTCATGAATTTATGCCATCTGGTAGACACGCGAAGCATTGCAGCCTATTAAATCCTAATCATTATCATTTAACAGATCAGCCGCCCGTCAGCCAGGCATGAACCCAGGCTGGGAAGGCAAACGCAACGGGGCTTGTCAGAGGTGGGGAGCGGCGCATTCCAGGTATCTGCCAGGTACATACTGGGTATTTGCTCGAATAAAGTGTGTCGGTGCAGTACTTCCCGAGTTACAGGCCCAGTTATGGGGTGCCCGTATCCCTCTAGTCCCGCGGTCACGTGACTCACAATTTTAACATGGCGGGGATACCGGCACCCCATAACTGGTCCTGTAACTCGGGAAGTTGGGGGTCTCCAAGGCTGAAATAAACTTTGTTCAGCTCAGGAGACCCCCTGCTCACGCACACTATGAATAAAAATAAAATGTAAGCAGCTTCATTACCTTAGCAGCTACCCGCTAAGGTAATGATTTTTTATTTGAAGGGGGGGGGGGTTGATACTAGTGTGGGGGATCAGGGGGTCTTCCGAGCTAAACAAAGTTTATTTCAGCCTTGGGACCCCCTACTTCCCGAGTTACAGGCCCAGTTATGGGGTGCCCGTATCCCTCTTGTCCCGCGGTCACGTGACCCACAGGATTTTAACATGGCGGGGATACCGGCACCCCATAACTGGGCCTGTAACTCGGGAAGTAGGGGGTGTCCAAGGCTGAAATAAACTTTGTTCAGCTCAGGAGACCCCCTGCTCCAAAACTGTAATTTTAGAATTTTAATAAAACCTGTGCGATCGCCTGTGAGAGACACGCAGTTAGAGGGACTGATTCAGACTCTCTTTCTGCGCATCTATTACACACAGGCAGACGCCGGTAGCATTCACACAGCTAAAGGGAAGCTAATGCGCCGCGGTCAGTTAAAAAAAATAACGCTCCAAAACCGGGGAGAATTAGGGGATTATATCGTTCTTCAATTCGTGATCCGTGTGAATAACGTCCGCTGCATCAGTAATAGTACTGTACAGTTCAGTACAAGACGTTGGTAGAGTTATGGAGGACAATACAGTAAGTACTTACTCAGTAGTGACAGTCGGCTTTCTTTGGACGTTTTTGGCCTTCCCATGCGCATGATAACTAACAGTGCTTTTTGCTAAACTGTAGCCCTAAGCAACTAACCAGCGTTGGATCTGTAAAATGCGGTGTCCATTCTGGTACATATCCTTTATTCTCAAGCTGAGATCTTTTGAATTCCTTTTCTTTGGCATTGCTGCTGATAAAAAAAAATTGTAAGCACACACAGAGCAATTCGATGTGAATTCGATGTGTATTGAATGTGCATTGAATACACAAAATGGATGGTGTATTTATACTTTAATTTAATGTGCCTCAACGTCACTCGACAGGATTAGTACACAGTCCGCCCACTTTTAACACCTGCACCCCGTGTCGATGCCCGCGAAAAAAATTACATAAAAGGTGAGACAAATTGTATAGACTCTCACACACTGATCTCTATTTGAACTTGCTCTTGTCCAGATACTGCATTGTGCATTCGTCCTTCTGTTTCCATGGATCGCCCCCGATTCTACGGACGCAGGAACCAGCTTGCTTCTGCCGTGCCGGCCAAACGAAAGGCGGAAGCTGTTTCCCAGCCAAAACCTAAGCGAAAACCAAAACAGAATAAAGAAAATGTTCCGAAGGCTCCCAAGGTTAAGACCCCATGGCCTTATTTTGTAAGGAAGAAGATTAGTGCACTTAGTACTGTGCAAGTCAAGTGGAATCCCGATTCTCTCCTTGCACCCCCCGGCTCACTTGCTCCATAACCCATCCCCGATGCTGCTTCTCTCCTGACACCCCCTGGCTCAGCTGCTCCACAAACCATCCCAGACGCTTCTGCTCTCCTGGCACCCCCCCGGCTCACCTGCTCCACAAGCCATCCCCGATGCTGCTGCTCTCCTGGCACCCCCCGGCTCACCTGCTCCACAACACATCCCCGACGCTGCTGCTCTCCTGGCACCCCCTGGCTCACCTGCTCCACAACCCATCCCCGACGCTGCTGCTCTCCTGGCACCCCCCGGCCGACCTGCTCCACAACCCATTCTCTACGCTGCTGCTCTCCTGTCAACCCCCGGCTCATCTGCTCCACAAACCATCTTTGAGGATGCTCTCCTCCTGGCAACCCTCTGGTCGCCTTCTCCACCACCAACCTACGCAGATGTCTACAGTACGGACCAAAAGGTTGATCTTATTTTGGAGACCATGTTGAGTATGGATATGCGCATGGAGAAAATGGAAAGCAACATGGAGAAGATGGCAAGGAAGATGGAAAAGATGGAAAGGAAGATTGTAGGGATGTATTCTCGAGTTCCTGTCCCTTTCCCTGTATGTTCGACGCAGGAGCAGGATGGTGGCCAGCATTACGCGACCTTTACGCGACCAGTATGTTACTGTATAGAAATTTGTTTGTGCAAAAAAAAATGGGTTTTAATTGTTTTTTTAAATACTTACTGTACTGTATATTGTCTAATCATTTGTTGTCAATCAGGCACAGGTAAGTATGTTACTGTATAGAAATTCGTTTGTGCAAAAAAAAAATGTTTTTTTTTTTTTTTAAATACTTACTTTACATTGTCTAATCATTTGTTGTCAATCAGGAACAGGTAAGTATGTTACTGTATAGAAATTCGTTTGTGCAAAATAAAAAATAAAATAATAGAAGGTGTTTTTAATGTGTTGTTTTTAATCAAACTAACCATGTCTGTTTATTTACAGTATACAGGATTTTCAGCTGCTGCAGTGCAAAAAAGGAAGGGGGGGTGTAAGATCACAATACTATGTTTACTTTAAGTACAAACAAGCCTGTATCTTACACAAACCCCCCTCTACCACACTCTGTCAGTGTTCCAGTACAGTACATTTTTAGAAATCCTGTTGGGGGAAAAAAAATGTTTGTTTTTTTACAAATCTTTTGAAATGTTGTAATTGTTTAATCTTTTTTACCAGTAATACTGGTTATTTACCAGTAATTACCAGTACTTGTTTCTTTCTACCGTATTTTCAGAGCTGCAGTCCCCTCTCTCCCCCTCATCTCGCAATGCCATAACGAAGAGAAAGACCACAGCAACTGTTTTTTTTGTATTACTGTATGCATTAAAAAATAAAAGTATTTTTTGACCGAGCCCCTATTGCAGACCTTAAATTCTTATGAACAGTTCAACAAAGCATCGCACTTCACATACAGTACCAGTACAGTACAGTACAATACGGAAAGAAAGGGCACTTCTCTTAACAGTTATTAAAAAAAATGTCCAAATGAGACATACAGTACAGTACCAGTACTATTAAAAGAAAACAGTATTTACTGTTGCACAAGTAGAAATCATTCAATAATAAGTAATATATACAGTATGGAATAAAAGATATACATTTTTATTTTTGGTGTTTATAGGAAAAGTTGCGCAATGAAACGTACTGAAAAACAGTAGTGGTGATGACAGTACTGTACAATGTAAAAGAATTTAATATAAAAACAGCAGCATACTACAGTACTGTACAGTATAAGGTTTTTTATAAAGCTCACAATTGTTCTATAGATAGATAAAAATGGCAGTGTCACTAAATGTTTGCCCACTTGGCAAACAATGCGAAAGCAACTTTTAAAATAAGCGATATTAGAGGTCCATCCAAATCCCTTCTTTTTTCTTTTTGCGCTGGATGTCAAAGTTTCGTTTCTGGGGAAAAACAAAAAAGATGCTATTATTATTGGTATTGTGCATGTGTCAAGTCGCTTCATTGGGAATTAAAGCAGCCGTTCAACCGTTGTGGACGATGAGAACAAATTTCTGATTGGCTCTGAATCTTGAGTCCCCTCCTCTCCCTACATTGTAAGCTAGCTCCAGCAGTGTCATGTACTTCAGCGGCCAATTAAATCATTCTTCAAAGTGCACTCAACGAAGAAATATCCCCTCACCTCAAGTCGCATACAGTAAAGTACTGTATTGTATTGATGCACATAAGTACAGTAGTACTAGCGGCTAAAAACTTAAGACTATCATGTACTGTACATTATACTGTAGTAAAGTGTAATACAGTGTAGTACGTTACTGTATACAGTACATTCTTTATAAGCCTTATAAGCTTTGCCAAACGGGTGGTGATGACTCACTGTGACTCCTCATGTCTGCATTATAGTTAACAGGTGTCAGCTGGCCTGCTACACTTGTAGTTGACAGCTGATGATGCTGGAAAACATTTTGGTACTGGTACATGCAAGCTTGTTCGTACGTGAAATCATGCTCAGGCTGGAAATTTTCCAGGTATTCTGGCGGGGACAGGTACAAAGGATTGCCGTTCACAAGATTATCACTGACGGTTGTACCAGACACCGGTGCTGGTGGTGTTGTTGCCGGCACATTGCTGGATTGGGATTAACGAATCTTGTATGGGTTAAACCCCACTTTTCTTCTTTTGAGATTGCTGTGATCAAACATACTGTGAAATTCTGGCATGACACCCCAATACCCGCATATCTCTCCGGCAGGAGGGGCAATACGAAAAAAACAATTATCGCTACTTAAGGTTCTTCTTTTCGCACGCTTCCACCCATGAACGTCAGGTGAAAACTTGTAAAAATCGTAGTTCGATATAAAATATTCATATATTTCAGATACAATCGCCATCTTTTCTGCTGCAGCATTAATGGCTGAATATATTAAAAACGCATAACCACAGTCATGTTTTTTATACGTCTGTGGTGTAGCCATAATGTCCACTCAACAATTGCGCAGAGGAAAGAATGTTAAAAAAAAGACACACATTGAGTATTTTAATGCTTTTTATTAAGAACGCCTAATTTGATAACGTCTTTGAAAAAAGAAGGTAAATTCACAATGGGCCACAGTAAATTTGTACACCAGTATCTGTTTTAAACACCTGCATCCTTACAAAGTAGCGAAGCAATGTACTGGTACACATTCCAATTCAATCCAATTCATTCATTGCATTCATTTCTGCCACCAGGCGGATACGCAAAGAATAGCAGCCAAATTATAATTCATTAACTCTGCCACATGGCGGATACGAGAAGAATTGCATCCAAATAAACAATAAACCATTAAATGAAACAGATCTACCGCGTCCAGTTGCCCGGTGCCGGATTGCGAGAACGCGGCATGACTAGTAATAAAACAAAAAAATGCCGAATGGAATACAGCGGTCAACACGAAAACTGATTTGTGATGTGTTCGAATAACGGCCGCTGCATCAGTATGGTAGTAATTTAAATACTACCTTCAAGTTATTTTATTCGTACAAATTGAGAATTCAAACCAGGTTTTTCCAGTTGGCTGCTTTTTTTAATGTGGTATTGATTGGTTCTGGATCTCGAGTATCAAACTGTGGAATGAATAAACCGGTCTTGGTTTAGCAACTAATGCTTGTGGCTATCTGACTTATTGATTTTTTCATTGCAAGGACACAACTTCCCACATATAGTGGCAGCGATGAGATTATTGATGCCGTACCAGACATCTAAACCCAAACAGGAGAGTACCTATGGTCCCTGATGAAAAAGACACAGAGGAAAACAGCAGCTCGTCCTAAAGAACAAGGACATGCAGGTATCCTGACCAGACAACAGCAGATCGAGCAGAGGAGACTGATGGAACAGTGGGGACCTGACTTGGAGGTAAATATGGAGGAAGACCAGGTATTTGGAGGAAATTGGAGCCAAGCCCAATGCCCACTTAATCACAAGACATTTCTCAATCATGGCATATTTGGTTTCTCTTGGATATAGCTTATGGCTTGTCTACAAAAAAGGGTGTTCCATCCCTTCAACTTCCTGGCTAAGTACTGTCCCTAGCCCCAACTCTGAAGCATCACAGTGTACAATAAATGGTACAGTCACTTGAAGTCAGGAATTTTCAACACTGGCTCACTGAATAAAATAGCTTTCAACTGTTTAAATGCAGCATTACATTCTGGAATCCAGGTCACCAAATTTTGTTCCTTATTCGTTGTTAAATTTGTATGTGAGGCTGCTATGGACGAAAAGTTAGGAATAAACCTTCAGTAATTTCCTACCATTCCAAGGAAGGATCTTATCTCCTTTTTTGGTTCTACACTAGGTATAGCTGCTTCCCGAATAGCATTCATTTTACTATTCTCGGGCCGCACCTATCTATTTCCTAATATGTATCCCAGATATCTAGTTTGCGTGAAATGCAGGGCACATTTCTTTGGGTTTATGATTAACCCAGCCTCTGCAATCAAGTTAATCATCTCCTCTAGATGTTTTAAGTGACTTTCCCAGTCTGGGCTATAGACCACTACTATCTAAATAAGCTGCTACAAACTGTTCCCTTTCCACCAACAACCTATTTATAATCCTCTGAAAGGTTGCCGGGGCCCCAGGTAAACCGAAGGGCATGGTTACAAATTGGTAGAGCCCCTGATTGGTGGCAAATGCTGTCTTGGGCCTAGCTGACTCTTCCACTGGAATCTGGCAATAGCCTTTAGTAAGGTCCCAAGTGCTGATGTAACCTGCCTTTACCCACTTGATGCAAAAGCTCATTGATGCGGGGCATAGGGTAGGCATCAAAACAGGCCACCTCATTTAACTTCGTCCTTTTTAGGTGCCAACACTGTTGGGAAGCCTCAATAACCGCCATTTCCAACATTTTGCACAGTTCTTTTTCCACTATCTTTTTCTGCCTCTCAGGGATACGATAGGGATGGGTATGGATAGGTCTTGCATCCCCAGCCTCTATCCTATGGACTGCTTTCGTAGTACGTTCTGGTCTTTTTGTACAGTAAATACACGTTCATAGCGAGTAACCAAATTTTCTAACAGCACTTTGTTCTACCGAAAGTTCTTCCCCAGCTATTACCTCATCCTCCTTACCCTCCAAATGCAATATCTGATATGCCTCCCCTGCCGTAAAAGGTTCACACTCTCAGGACCATCAAAGAATATTTTTCTCTCTCTTTCCAACCTTTAACAAATTAACATGGTATATGGACTGGTCCCTTCTTCCTGGTATGCTTATTTGATAGTTCACATCCCCCTTTCTTTCCACAATGGTACTGCACCGACACACTTTATTCGAGCAAATACCCAGTATGTACCTGGCAGATACCTGGAATGCGCCGCTCCTCACCTCTGACATGCCCCGTTGCGTTTGCCTTCCCAGCCTGGGTTCATGCCTGGCTGACGGGCGGCTGATCTGTTAAATGATAATGATTAGGATTTAATAGGCTGCAATGCTTCGCGTGTCTACCAGATGGCATAAATTCATGAATTGTAATGCAGTATATATATATATACTGTGCAGTATTGCAGCCAGTGGGAATAAAATGCTTCAATCCCTGCCTGGAAAATAACCCAATGCACTCAGGCAGAAAACAGTCACAAACCTCAATACACCCGGGTATACCCGAATTCGTGGGACTAGCCGAACTCGAATAAAGTGTGTCGCCAGTGTATATGCTCCTTGCCATCTAGCTACCAGTTTTTTATCTCTATCAGGCAATAAGAGGAGCACTTTATCTCCAGGTAAGAAGACTCTATCTCTTGACTTTTTGTCATACAACACTTTCTGGTGTTGTTGAGCCTCCCTCAAATTTTCATTAGGCAGATCCTGCATCCAGGTGATCCGTTCGCTCATATTATATTATCCCTCGAAGGGTCCTGCTGCAACCAGGAATCTTTTATTAAAACTAGCAGACCCTGGAGTTGTCTTCCATGAAGGAGCACAAACGGGGAAAACCCTATTGATGCTTGAGGTACAGCTGCGGCCACCTTTACCCTAGTGCGGCCATAGCGGCGCAACTCTGATAACCGCAGGCAGATGCAGTATGTTTTTTTTTCCAGAATATATTGCGGTATTTTAGCGCTCGTAATATTAGCATTTTATTAGCGCTGTCTGCAATACTGCAATACCGTCTAAAAACTCAGGGGGGCATTCGTGAGCTGTTGTCTTCAAAGTCTAATACTTTAGCAGTTCAACCTACGTCAGTATACCATCTGTGTGTGCGCGTGCAGTAATTGTAAATTTGCATATTTATACATGCATGTGCAGTGCTGTACAGTATGTCTCATTTGAAAATTGTTGAAACGCATAGGCATGTATTGTAACAGTATCCCATATCGCATATACAGCGCTCCCGCACACACACGCTAATTTGTTGCACTGCAGTATTTCAACTTCTTATCTTATCTACAGTACAGTACACCTTTCCCACACCATTCCTTTGAATGTGTGTCTTTCTGGTTTCAATCACATTCCTGCTTGATAGCTGATGATTACTGTGCATGTGTCTGTAACTTCACCACTGCTTGGTTGATTTGTGTGCTTTTTATGTATTTTGGGGTGTAGGGATCAAATTATTATGATGACCTGCCTTTTGGAAATATGTCATTTCATTGAACTGCAGTACAGCTAATGCATCATGCAGCTGTACCCTGTACCCCCTCCCCCATGCACACACACAATGCTCGCTCAAGGATTTGAACCTCTTATCGACAGACACCTCTCCAGAACCATTCCGTTTCTAAAGCTTGTCATTGTGTTTTTAATCGTCCGTCCCTAGCCGAGCATCACCTCTCTGCGCCTGTGTGTAATCCTCTTTGGGATGGGAGTTACAGAACATAGCTGATGATTACACATGCGTCTGTAACTTCAACACTGCTTGCTTGCGAAGTTCAAGAGTGAGTGATCAAAACATCTCCTTAATTCTCATGCTGAGATCCTTTGAAATCTTTTTTTTTTTTTTTTCAACTTTGTTTTTATTGGTTTTTAGTGCATACAGTCAATGGGATACATTACGTTGATAATTATTCCATGTATACACTTTACTTACAAGGACATACTACATATGACGGACGCACGTGGGGGAAACCTACAGGACAAGACCTTAACAGACAGACAACAATTACGGGGAAGTATGGGGGGGGAGGGGGGAGGTAGGGAGGGAGAGGCGTAGACGAGTCTCTTACTGCTTGATGAACCGACGTCCTGCGCCGGCACCGTTAGCACCCTGCTCTTGATCTCACCGAGAGCCCTGCGCCAGATCCGCGTCCGTTCTTCCACTTCGTTTCCATTGGGGTAGTACCACTGCCCCGTGGGAACCCTGCCGTCCGAACGTCCCGTGTAGTCCCCCGTCCATCATCCAAGGAGAACCCACTTCCATCTATCAAAGCCATATGGTGGCCTCATTCATCCCCTGAATATCGGTCTGTGCCAACCACAATGACCAGACTTTTTCGAATTTATCGGCCGAATCGTTAACTAAACTCGTTAACTTCTCCATTCGGCATATGAACCAAATTCTGTTCCTGATTTTGTCTATAGAAGGAATCGCATTCTGATTCCACAGTGCTGCGGTCTCGCACCGCATAGCGGTGGCAAAGTGTGCTATCAACTTGTTACCCGATCTAGATACCTCATTCGTAGGTTTACCTAACAAAAACAGCCACGGGTCCAGCTGAATTTTGAGCCCCAAAAAGATCCTCTGCAGCCAATCTCGGATCTTGGTCCATATCGGCACTATTTTCGGGCAAGACCACAGCATGTGTACCAGATCCCCTTGTTCCCCGCACTGCCTGGGGCAGAGCGGGGAAGACCCCCGTTTGAATTTAGCTAATCTAACTGGGGTGAGATACCACCGTAGTAATACTTTATACGAGTTCTCCTTCAATGTTGTGCAGATGGAGCTAGTGGCCGCGGCCTTAAATACCGCGGCCCAGTCCTCGTCCTCTAGGTGGCCCTGAAGATCCTCTTCCCATTGCGTCATGAAACGGGATTTACCTGTCCTGTCTGTGTTCGTATTCACCACCTCTCTGTATAAGGCAGAGATCAGTCCCCGCGTGCCTGTCCCGCGCACACAGAGCTTCTCAAAATTCGTCAGCGGTGGCCTCCCCGGGTGTGCTTTATAATATGCCCTGACCTGGAGGTATTTCATAAAATCTGTGTTGGGAATGCCTGTTTCCGACTGTAATGATTCGAAGGATTTGATCTTACCTTTAACCTCCAGGTCCTTCAACCTTCTAACCCCCGATTTACGCCAGAGCGGGAAGCTCTTTTCTGTCAGACCAGGAGCAAAGTCCGGGTTGCCATATAAAGGTGCCATCAGAGTATGTTTGGAGGTCAATGAGCTGTTATCTTTGGAAGCCTCCCAGACCGAGAGTGAGTTGAGTACAGAGGTCAATGGAATGAGAACATCCCTCACCCGTTTCCTCGGGTACCAGATCAGGTCCATGAGCTCCAGCGGGGCACACACCTCCCTCTCCAGTGCCACCCACCGCCGTAGCTCAGGGTCACCGTGCCATTGTATGATTTGACACAATTGTGCCGCTTTGTAGTAGGATAAAACACTAGGCACCGCTAGGCCACCAGCTTCCTTGGCTTTCTGCATCGTCTTTACTCTAATCCGTGGTTTTCTACCATTCCAAATGAATTGGGATATTGATTTTTGGAGCCCTGCGATATCCGCTCTTACCACGGGGATTGGGAGAGTTTGGAACAGATATAGAATCCGGGGAAGGACGTTCATCTTGACGCTATAGATCCTTCCTAACCAGGAAATACCATATGCCTTCCAATCCTGCAGCTCTCTTTTTAGAGTCCTCAGCAGTTTGGGATAGTTAGCCGAATATAAGGAGCTTGTCTGTTTTGTGATCTGCACTCCTAGGTACTTCATGGCGGATGGGCACCATCTGAACCCAAAATTGATTTCTATCAGCTTCTCCATCTCTCTTGGCATGTTGAGGCTTAGGGCCTCCGATTTGGATTGATTTATTTTAAAGCCTGAGATCTGGGCAAATCGCTCTAGAAGCTCGAACAGATTGGGTAGCGAGACGAGCGGCTTAGTAAGGGTTAGAATGATGTCATCTGCGTACAAAGCCACTTTGTGCTCCTGTGAGTGGATTTGTACCCCAGAGATATCAGCGTTGTTCCGAATTTGCGCTGCGAGCGGTTCGATGCATAGGGCGAAGAGCAGGGGCGAAAGCGGGCACCCCTGCCTCGTACCACTTTTAATTGGAAAAGGATCTGATGGGTATCCTTGGTGGACCACCCTAGCTGTTGGTGCCGTGTATAAAGCCTTAACTGCCTGTTGGAATATACCCCCAAACCCAAATGCTCCAAGCGTGGACTCCAGGTATGGCCAATCAATCCTGTCAAAGGCCTTTTCCGCATCTAGGCTTAGGGCCACACTTCGGATCTCCTTGGCTCCTATAAAGTCTATAATATCAACAATCCTTCTAGTGTTGTCGGCCGCTTGTCTATTTCTAATAAAGCCAACTTGATCCGGGTGGATAAGCCTCGGCAGGATTATATTTAATCTATTGGCCAGTAATTTAGAATAGATTTTAACATCTGTATTTATTAATGAGATTGGCCTGTAACTCTGGCAGCTAGTGGGATCTTTGTCCTCTTTATGAATTACTGAATTTGACGCCTGGAGCATCTGTCCCGGGAAGGGCTCCCCTGCTAGCACTCCATTGAATAACTGGAGCATATGAGGAGCCAGAACTCCAATAAATTTTTTATAGTACAGATTGGAGAACCCATCCGGGCCCGGGGTTTTGATGCTTTTAGGTTTTTTACTACCGCCTCTAATTCCTCCCTCGTAAAGTCGCTCTGTAATGCCTCTCGCTCCAATCTGGTCAATTGTGGCAAGGCCGCGTCTGCCAGGAATTTCCGTAGTTTACTACTTGTCCTCACATTGTGAACCACCTTCTCCCCATTGTATAGCTGTGCGTAAAATTTCGCGAACTCCCCCACTATCACTTTAGGGTTTGAGGAACACTGGCCCCCACTTGTTTTGATAGATTGAATATTATAATTTGGTTTCCGGTTTCGGAGTCTGGTAGCCAGCATAGTGTCCGGTTTGTTAGCTTTCTCATAAAATTTCCTCTGAGTCCAACTCATGTCTTTCTCGGCCCTGGAGGTAAGGAGAAGGTTCAGTTCAATCCTGACATCCTTCAACTCCTTAAGGGTCTCCTCTCTACCTGTCCGGTTATGTAGTGTAGAGAGCTCATGTAACCTTTTATAGCGCTGCGTTAATTTGGCCTCCTTTTTCTTTTTTCTACTTGCAGTGATACTGATCAAGACCCCCCGGATTGTGGCTTTATGAGCCTCCCATAACATAGATTGGGAAACCACACTACCACTATTTATCCTGAAGTAGGCTGATATCTCGGTTTTGACTTTTTTTTGTATTTCCGGGATTTTAATCATTGATTCGTTTAGCTTCCAATTTGCTCCCGCCCTGACAGATCCAATTTGGGTGCATCGTAGCTCAATCGATGCATGGTCCAACCATGTAATATCATGTATGATTGTGTCGGATATTTGTGGGACCATTCTGCCCGAAACAAAGAAGTGGTCAATCCTACTGTAACTGTCGTGGGGATGGGAATAAAAGGAGTAGCTGCGTTCCCCTTGGTGCTGCTCCCTCCAGATATCTACTAGGCCAGTTTGCCTTAGACCCCTCAGGAGAGCGGCGTTCCCCACTTTCCTTATAGATTGTTGGGATGTCGAGCGATCGACCTTCGGGTTAAGTACCGTATTAAAGTCCCCTCCCAGCACGATATGACCCTCGGCCCACTGCTGCAGCTTTTGAAAAAAACCGTTAAAGAAATCTGTCTGACCTTCACTCGGCGCATATATGCATGCCAATGTGATTCTGGTCTGTTTGAGGAGCCCAACCAGCACGATATACCGTCCCTCGGGGTCCCTTTTGATCTTTTCTACCTGGAATGGGGTGTTATTATGCATTAATATAGCTACCCCTCCTTTTTTTTCCGGCCCTGACGCTAGAAAAAACTGGCGAAAGTGTGAGTCCAAAAATTTAGGGCTATGTCTAGAGCTGAAGTGTGTTTCCTGGAGGAAGACCACTTCAGCCCCTCTCCTTTTGAACTCCGTGAAGGCGATCCTCCGCTTGTGCGGACTATTAAGTCCTTTGGCGTTTTGTGACAGGAAAGTTACCGCCATATGTATATCACTTGTGTGAGCAGATAGAGTGTATAGGCGTAATTATTCTTACCCCGGTCCCTGTGCACTTGATGGGTTTGCGAGCCGTAGTGCTTGCACTTTCCGAGCAGGATTCGTCTCACGCCTGATGGGGCTGGGGTGGGGGGGGGAGGAAACATGAGGGAAAGAAACATGTAAATATCACATACTCAAATAACGGGAACCGTATTGGTCCTAGTGGACCTCGGGTTCAATGCCCGGCTGCGATCTGTTCTTCCTGGACCTCTCTCCCCCTTGGTCCCCTTCCGTGGCTCTTGCGACCAGCCACGGACAGCCGGGTCTTTGCCAGGAAGGTGGGTCTTACCCCATCTCCTGAAGCGGATGCACATACCTGCGGGCAGGGCGATGGTCACCCCCCCCCCCCCGCCGGCAGTTATGTGGAACTAAAACCTCCAAACTCTAAACTGTTGTCGTGGCAGTTTTTTTTTTTTTTGTATTATTATTAAACATATTATTTTTATTTATTTCCCAGTTCTGGTAGTTCCATAGTAAACCTCTATATTCTACTCTATTACCCTCTACTTTTTCTATACTATTTCCCAAAACTCTAAAACAATTTAACCCTTCAGTTCTGGCAGCCTTTTGTGCCATCTCTTGCACCCCGCCTACTCCTGCCCTCACGGCTCTAGCAGGGGTAACTTTTTCCCTAGTCGCCTGTTAGCGCTGGGATTTATTCCGTTTGTTTTGGCCCCTCCGTAGCTCCCTCCCTCCGGTCTCTCTCCTCTATCTTTCCCTCCTCTCTCGGGACACCCCTTCCCGACCTTGCGACCTCCGCTCTCCTGCCCCCCTCCCTCGCTTATGTCCGCTTTGTCCTTGTGTCGGGACTTCTCCCCGGCGGCGGATCTCGCGTGCCTCCGCCGAGGAGCTCTGCTGCATATCCGGGTCGGCGCCGTCCTCCTGACGTCACCGCGACTCCCCAGCCGTCCCTTCCAGGGCTCTCGCGAGATCCACCTCTCTGACGTCGCCGGTCTGGGCGGGTCCTCCTCATTCGGAGGCGGGCTGCTGAGGAGAGAGGGCTGGTCCGGGGACCGCTCTCTGGGCGGGTCCCATCGCCGGAGCAATCCGTCCCGCCAAGAGTTGCGCCGCCATGGTCGATTTCGCGCCTCTTCTCCATCTTCCCGCTCCATGAGGTAAGGGAACGCCATCTTGGAACCTCCCGATCTGTGTGAGCCCGCTGATCTTGGCGGCCGCTGTTTGGGGCCTACTGGAGTTGGTCTCCCCTCTCCTGTATAGGTCTTCTCTGGGGTAGCATCTTGGCTGTCATGAAGGGAATAGACTGGTTGTTAACAACGCAACAAGCGAAACGAAACTGTTTTGTGTTTATGTGTAACCCCTTCTGTGATTTATGGGCTTTTCCCGCGCCCATCTTTTTTGCTTAGACTCCTCTCCTTCGGGGGAGAGGTACCCTGTCGTCTTGACGGGGATTCCGCACTAGGACCTTGTTGGGCCCCCTCTGGGGTATTGGCTATATTTCCCTGCACCCCAAGCCTTTTCAGGAAGGCTGCCCCCTCCGAAGGTTGCTTGAGGACGTGGGGTCTTCCATTCTTTGTGGCCACCAAGGCAAAGGGGAAGGCCCAGCGGTACCTTATTTCGTTGTCTCTGAGAGCCCGGGTAACGTGGCCCACGGCTCTCCGTCGGGCCAGCGTAAGGGGTGACAAGTCCTGGAATACCATAAGGGTGATACCCTCAAAGGTGATATGGGGGGTAGCCCGGGCTATCCTTCCCACCTCCTCCTTTATGGAGAAATAGTGGAGGCGGAGGATCACGTCTCTAGGGGGATTTGAGGCCAGTGGTCGAGATCGCAGGGCTCTATGGCACCTGTCCATCCGAAAGTCAGCTTCTGGTTTATCCGGCAGGATGGAGGCCATCCAGCGTGTCAGCAGTGCCTCCGGGTCCAAGATCTCCTCCGGGATCCCCCTGACTCGCAAATTGTTCCTCCTGTCTCTATTTTCCCCGTCCTCCTGGCGGGCCTCCAACTCCATCACCCGCTGTTCTAGGGCCTGTATACGGGAGTTTGTTTCCTGCTGAGTGGTCGCGCTGGCTTCCATGCGCTCCTCTAGGTCATTGGTTCTGGACCCAATCTGCATGATATCATGCCGGAGCCCCTCCACCTCCCCCCTGAAAAAAGATTTCAGATCCACCAGGAGCTTGGAAATTTCCTTTTTAATGGTTCTGGATTGTTCCGTTGCTGCTCTTGCTCCCTCGGTATCCTGGGCGGAATCGGAATCCGACACTGCCGACAGCTCCGCGGCTCCCGCCTTGCCTTGTCCTGTAAAGTAGGCCCTGACATCCGACTTGCGTCGGGCTTTCTGCCTCGTTGCCGCCATCTGGTTCTGGTGTTGATCTGCCGCACCGGGGTGTGTTAATACGCCGATACTGCTCGTTTCTTTTGTTCAGATGTTGGTTTCAGTCTTAGATATTGTCTTTATTATGCCGGCGGTTGGTGGAGCCGAATGACTAAGCGTCCATCACCAGCCAGCCGCGCATGCGCATCTCCTTTGAAATCTTTTTAACAGGCATTGCTGCGAGTAGAAAGAAATACAAACACAATAATGTATATTCAATGTTTAGTCGATGTGTATTCAATGTGCAGTGAATACACAAAATGGATGGTGTATTTATACGTTAATGACTCACATTAGAGTACGCCCACTTTCAACACCATACTCGTCGCCATGCATAAAAGGTTACACACTTTGCATAGCCTCCCACTTGATGATCTGTATCTGAACTTGCACTTGTCCAGATACTGCATTGTGCCATCTGCTTCCATGGATCAACACCGATTCTACGGACGCAAGAATCTACTCTCTTCTCCCGTTCCTGTCGTGCCGAAAAAGCGAAAGGCGGAAGCCGTTTCCAAGCCAAGGCCAAAAAGAAAGAAGAAAACAACAGCATACTGATTCCGTTTTTCTATGAAACTCTCAGTTACAGTATTCTATCCTAATCAATAAAAACGGCCACTAAACTGTAGACTCTGTTTTTTTAAATCAGATTCAGCAATGTGCAGGCATTGTAACACAAAGCGATATTATCCATCGAAATCCCTCCATTTGCCGTTTTCCGCATGAGATGACAACGTTTTCTTTTCTGAGGGGAAAAAAAAAGTAAAATTTTTACTGTAATGGTCAGTCAGTCCGCTAAAGAAGTTCCCACAGTCAGTCCCACCAATATTTTTTTCAGGGGGCGTCTCCTGTTCACATGCGCATGTGCCTACTGTTGATGTGATGACATGCATATGCGTTTCAAGAAGGTTCCAATGCGCATGTGCCTAGCGTTCCACCAATTGTTCAGTAGATACTGTAGAAGCTGCTCAGCCAATGAAATTGCTTACAGGAGAATCGCTTGACTGTGCATTGATATTGATATTTCAAAAACAGAATAAAATATGGCAGCATTACTCACCGCAGACTTTGCCAATCAGCTGGCGCCGAGCCACTGCCAGTCCCGTATTCTTGATTATACACGTCGTCGACAGGTGACAGCGGGACTACTACACCTGTAGTCAGCTGATGAGGCTGGAAATCGCTTAGGTACATGCAAGCTTGCTGGAATCTGTACGCGAAATCCAGCTCAGGCTGCAGGTATCCGGGCGGGGACAGACAGCAAGGGTTGTCAGTCACCAGGTTTTCACTGACGGTCAGACCGTTATTGGAAGCCGGTGCTCGTGCTGGCGCATTGCTTGCCTGCGACTGACATTTCTTAGTTGGTTTTAACATGACCTTTCGCCTTTTGAAGTCTCCATGATCATAGATACGGGAAAACCCTGGTGATACACACCAATACCCTCCAATAACATCGGGATCAATACGAAAAAAACATAGATCGATACATAACTTTTTCCTTATTGCACGCTTCCACACATGAGAATCTGGCGAAGATTTGTAAAAGTCATAGTTTTCGATAAAATACTGATAAATTTGAACAACTGTTGCCATCTTATCATCTGTTGCATTAATCGCGGCCCATATTAAATAAGCGTACGTTCTGTCGGGTTTTTGGAACATGGACTGCAGTTGTGCACTCATCTCGGAACTCTCAGGACAATACAGTAGAACACCAGACTCTGCGCGTTTAGTTTTAGTATGAAAAGCCTAAATTGATACATTATTGTAACTTCTTCAGTCCCAAGGCCAATTTACAATGGACCACTGTGGTATTCTTTTAAACACCTGCAAGTCAACACATTACTGAAGCGCATGTGCATTACAATTCATGAATATCTGCCATCTGGTGGATACGCGAAGAATTGCAACCAATTAAATCCAAACCATTATCAATAACCACATCAACCGCGCATCAACCGCGGGTGTGAATGCAACATGAATGCGGTATGAATGCGGTCAGAATGCGGCATGAACGTGGTGAAGTGCAGTGAAGTGCGTGGCATTCGGAAAAAATCCCCGAAAAAATTTGGAGATGTTGAAGAATAAAAGGGTCCGTGGTTCTACTGAACTTCCCTGTATGAAAACAATAAATAAGGCAACCACTGGTCCCATTTGTTAGACTGCTGTCTTCTCCTGTTTTATTTTCAACAGGGACCATAGGTACTTTCCTGCTTGGGTTTAGATGTCTGGTACAGCATCAATCATCCCACCGCTGTCACCATATGTGAAAGTTAGCACCCATATGAAAAAAAACCTCAGTTTGCAGATGTTACGATTCGTGCAACATGCCCCCCTGCGGCGTGTTCCTTTTTACCTGTTGAATCTCTGATCACCACCCTCTAGCTCCGAGTCAAGATTATCTGCTGTCTTTCTGTGTTCTGAACCCTTCCCTGCTTCGGCAGAGGCCGTGCCTCCGCTAAGTCCCTGCCTTGTCTTTTCAAGCATACTGAAGCAAACAACACCATCTTGCTTTCTGGCAAACCTTGCCCTCTTCCTCCTGACAGGAAGCAAGCCACACTCTGACCCTCTTTTCCATCAGCTGCTGCTGCTGCTCCTTAAATAGCAACCTGTGGCTATCTGCCCTGGGTCATGCAAGTACTACTCAAGTATTCTATGCCTCCTGTTCCTGTCATCGCATGCTGTGTCCTACCTGGATTTCCACTGGACCTCTACTTACTCTCCTTTGGCTTACCGGAATACTGGAACATTACTCTTTCTATTACTGAGGTTAGTTTACCATTGTGGTTATCGTAGGAAACTGCTGATTAGGGTTTACCTTGACGTGGTAGCAGGCTTACAATACTTTGGCCAAAGCATTTAACTAAAGAACCCTTACATTGAACTTAGAGCATGCACGCATGGATAGCTGAATCAGCCGTGCCCCGGAGCTTAGCTCCACTCCTCTGGACGCGTCATGCATTCTCCTGCACGCGGAACGCTCACATAATGATGTGCACCGCTCCCCAGCTGCGCGGCAATGAATCCCTTATCTCGAGTCTCCTGCGGCATCCCCACCTCACTACCGGGTCCCCCTCCTTGCCTTGCCTTGTCTTGTGCTGGGCAGCACAAGCGTTACAGCAGATCAGGAGAAGGTTGCACTTCACTGAAGATGCCACTGCAAGGCTCCATTCTCTCCAGGATCTGCTGCCTCCTGCCTCCTTGAAGAGCGTTACACGGAAATCTCTCTGGTGAGCTTAAAGAAACTCTGCAATGGTACTCTAAATCTGTTTGCTGTTTTTTCTCTTCTTTGTGTGATCTGGTTCTCAAGTTCAAATTGTCAAAAGAATAAATCTGTCCTGGTTTACCAACGAATGCTTGTCTACTTGTCACTGTCAAACTTACTGAGTTTTTTTTTTATATGGACGCAACCTTTCACACGCTCTAAATTTCATTGCCTTGAGGCGCATGCGCGACGGCATGGATGATAGCTGTTTAAGTCAGTAGCTCCGATCCCTGTCGGCAATAAAGCAAATACAGAACGAACACAAGCTCAGTAAAACAAAAAATAAAACTATCCAACAAACGTGGGAACACCTGGTGATGTCAGGGCGCCCCCAAAGAAAGCGAAACACTGCAGGTCTGAAGCTGTACTTTCATAAGAAAGAAATGGCGTGAGCGGGGGGAACGGTGACACCAGTATCTAGCCACGGCTCAGACTCAGAGCGGGACACAGAATGAGAGAAAATTGAGCATCCAGGAGAAATGCCTGTCCGGAGAAGCGACTTTGAAAAGTTGTATAATTACATGAAATCCCTGCTCCAGGCGGAGGTAAAGGAGCTCAGTAAGGACATCAACGGCATAGGGGAGAGAACAGGGGAGGTAGAAACTAACTGGACTCTATAATCAAATTACTGAATTTTTTTTAGAAAAAGTCTGCATATTTACAGGCACAGCTGGAAGAAGTGGTGGACAGACAAGAAGATGCAGAGAATAGGGAAAGGAGAACTAACGTCCGAATAAGAGGCATCCCTGAGTATGTTACCAATGTAGAAGAGCAAGTGGCAAAATTGCTGGCTGCCATGCTTCCTGAAAGGCCCCCCGAGGAGCTGCTCATGGACAAGTGCCATAGGGCCCTTTGTTCTAGGCCAATGCCGGAAGAAATGCCGAGAGATGTTATAATATGGCTGCACTTCTTCAAAACGAGGGAGGCATTGTTTAAAATAACAAGAAATCCCCCATCTTGCACTTGGAATAGTGCATCTTTTCAAATCTACCAGGATCTTGCCCCTGCGACCCTAAGCAGGAGAAGAAATCTGCAGCCCATTACAAAGATCTTGAGGGATAGAGCTGTTAGGTATAGGTGTACTTTCCCGTTTGGGCTGCTAGTAATTAAAAATGAAAAAGCGCACTCCCTAAAGCACTTGGAGGAAGGAGAAAGATTCCTACGAAACATTGGATTTAATGGTGCTTTTACTTTTTTACTTACCAAGCAGAGGAGGATCCTGCCCCTGAGACGACATGGAGGCAAGTGAAGCACAAAGCACGTGGACGACAGGAAGCAACAGCTCGGGCAAATTGAGTTGCACCAATTAAGCATGTAAAGTTACATTGTTGCATCCCCATCCTCATCAGCCATTTTCTTAAAGGAGAACAACAAAAAACGTGTAAAAGCTTTAGGTGGTTTAGCAGATAATGTTAATAGAGCATGATAGTTAATAAAAATAATAGGAGTTAACACCGGACATTGGGGAATGAAGGGTTAAGCAGTAACAGTATAAATAAGGATGACTGGAGGTAACAAGAGGGGAACGTAACAGGGACAGAATAGTGTGATATGTAATCACTGAGTCCCCATAGCCTCGGCTATGCCCTGTGTGGAGTAGCTTCTACTCACGATAAGACACCGTCTTGATCCCCCTCCTTGCAGCTGCTTCCATCATGCTGCCAGAAGCGTCTCCCGTCTTTGTTTTTTATGTAGTTTAATAAAGTTGATTTTTACCCCCTTTTTGCTGGTGAGCGCCTTACATTTTTTCCTGGAGCAGATGTTCATGTGATCCTTATCTTGTTCTGCTATTTTCTTAAAGGAGTATGGACTCAACCTAAATGTACCAGTATATGCCGAAGATTTACAGGAGAATCACCTCCGGATTTTGCCTGTGCAGGGGGAGCTGTCGTGGATGCCATGGTGGAGGAGAGGGCGAAGATGATGGCGGGAAAAGCAAGAGTGGCTATGACTGCAGCAGACTCACCGTGGCATGCAGACTGAACTGGCTGAGAAAAATGGAGGTGGCAGGGAGAAGGGGTTTAATGGAACCAGAAGGGGAGGGAAAGAGGAAGTGCGCTAGGGCAATGGGAATTCGTTCCAAGTGTCCGGGAAAGGCCCTTGGGGGACGGAGGGGGGATACTCCAGAGGGGGAGGACCAGACACTGGATGGGGTCAGTGCGAGGTCCCGTATCAAGGGCAGGGGAGGCAGAGAGTGGCACGGGGGTAGCTCTTCTGTTTAACTGGTTCGATATAGGTGGTGTTATATGCGTGTCTTTCCCTTACTTCCCTTTTTGTGTATCCCTTTCCCATACAAGTCGGAAGCGCAGGTGAGAAAAGGCTAACAGCGTCAGCAAGAGGTGACATTGGAGGAGAGGGAGGTGAGAGGTCACTCGGTTCAGAAAGTACCTAGGGCAAGCGACCACCACACTATGCTATTATGGCAATAACTATTCTGTCACACAATGTGAAGGGATTCAACAGTACTACTAAAAGAAGGATAGCATTATCAGAATACAAAAAGAGTAGACCAGGTATAATTTTATTACAAGAAACGCACTTCACGAAAAAAAGCTTCCCGAAATATATAAATAAAGATTATAATCAATGCTTTTTGGCAAAACATACAGGACACCTACAAGCTCATATTGAACCCCCAAAATAACCACAACATATATATAAGCATATAAGTGTCACAGAGGAGTGCGACTGAGCATGGCAATATATATTTAAAACCAGAGACAGAACATGAAACACAACCAGAGCTAAGTGCACATCCAGTGAAACTTATACACGGTACAGTGTCTAAATATATATGTATAGATATCTATGAAATAAAATGGTCTTTTAGTTTAACATTTTGGCCAAAGTGTTGTAAGCCCCTGAGCCACTACACGGCAGACCACATCTCAAGGGTCCCTAACACTAATATACATTCTTAATAACCTGTGCATTACCAGGAAGAATGATTTATGATAAATCTGTCAAAATTAGTTGCATAGTTCTAAGTCTGATTGAAGCTTTTATTAACCTGTACATTACCAGGAAAAGCCCTCTGTATTAGATTTGTCACAAGCAAACTGGAAGCAAGCAAGTTCCCATGAGAGTGGGAGATGCTATGGAGTGAACTTTTAATCATTTAAATGTGGGAGGGGGTGAGCTTCAATTAGGTAGGAAGTTGCCACCCTCCAATCAGCTAAGAACAGCTGAACAAGAATTGTAAAAAATACAGGACACCTACAAGCTCATATTGAACCCCCAAAATAACCACAACATATATATAAGCATATAAGTGTCACAGAGGAGTGCTACTGAGCATGGCAATATATATTTAAAACCAGAGACAGAACATGAAACACAAACAGAGCTCTTACTTATAGAGGATTTGCTGGGTGTATTGCAACACTGCAGAATCCATTTTTGTTGAGGATACCTGTATATTCTACCTTGCAGCAGGGATCTGCTATTGCGCACCTGCGGTGTGTGTTACCCGGGATACATTACTTTCAATGCGGGCATTGCAAGTATCCTCTGTGCATCCGGACCCCATTAAGCTGGTTTAAGGACCCCATAGAGACCAAGTTATATTAAATACTGTGGTTACTTATAGAGGAATTGCTGGGTGTATTGCAACACTGCAGAATCCATTTTCATTGAGGATACCTGTATATTCTACCTTGCAGCATAATATATAGCGTTTGTTTCACTATCAGCTATATATTTGGAACACATTGTGTTCACATAGTACCGTGACCAAACACATTTGGGGATTTTATTCATGCACTGTTGTGCATTTTTATAGTGTTTCGTCGTTTTTTACAGCATATACTATTAAAGTTTTTTTATTTTACATTTCAGTGTGACCTTTTGGTAGTGTATCCTACATCAGGATTTGGCTATTATCCAGCCATGGTTTAATCGACAATATATTCATTTTGTCACCTACCTTGAGTGCAACTATAGGGGGCTGTGTATAATCTTTTGATAATCTGTGTGGTTTGAATTGTGTTTTCTCCCTTGCACCAGGTAGATTGTGTTTCATGTTTGTTGGTTTGGTGTAGCGACGTATATTCTGTGTGTATACCGATTTTAACAGGATATTGGATCCAGTGACCGACAGGTTATCCAAAGCAAAGAGTGCCCGTAAGGGAGACATA
This sequence comes from Ascaphus truei, assembly GCF_040206685.1. Lineage (NCBI taxonomy): Eukaryota > Metazoa > Chordata > Amphibia > Anura > Ascaphidae > Ascaphus > Ascaphus truei. The sequence goes on along the minus strand of NC_134486.1, from coordinate 135,679,589 downwards.
GGCATACTATTGAAGGGGTTAAAGGATAATCAGTTGGTTTACATCTGGAGGGAGCAGCATCAGGGAGAAAGAGGCTTCCCTTTCTTCTCGCATGCGCATGACAGCTACCGTAGGCTTGACTACTTCTTTGTATCCAATAGATTTGTTCTGATGATCTCCCACACAGGGATCCATGATATTTCATGGTTGGATCACGCACCGATAGAGCTGCGGTGCACCCAAATTGATCTAGACAGACCTGGAGCAAATTGGAAATTAAATTAATCATTATTTAAGATACCAGAAATAGTACAGAAATTAAGAGGGGAAATTGGCCATTTCTTCAACACAAATAAAGATAGTGTCCCGGCACAATCTACACTCTTGGAGCCCCATAAGGCAACTCTCAGAGGCGTTCTAATAGGCATTACAGCAGGACGCAAGAAAGACAGGAAAGCGAACATTCCGAAATTAAAAGCAAATTTGAAGGAATTATCCTTGCTCCACATTTCCCATAAACAAGCACAGGTATTAAAAAAACTAACGAATGTTAGAATTGAACTGAACCTGCTACTGACCTCACGAGCGGACAAGGAATTGAGCTGGTCGCGGCGGGAAATTTTATGAAAAAGCAAACAAGCCAGATACCCTACTAGCCAATAAACTCAAAAACAGACACACAAATTATAATATAAGGGCCATAAGAAGGAAATCAGGCAACCTATCCTCCAATCCAAATGTGATTGTGGAGGAATTTAGACAATATTATGAGAATCTCTACAATGGAAAAAAGGTTGCCCAAAACAATAATACCCGGAGGACACTAAGGGCATTCTTAGAGGAGGCAAAGTTGACCAGACTGAGCAGAGAGGAAAGGGAGGCGCTACAGCAAGACTTCACAGGGGAAGAATTGGCAGAGGTAATTTCGACTCTAAAACTATTGAAAGCACTGGGGCCTGATGTGTTCTCTAACCTGTACTATAAAAAGTTCCACAAAATGTTAGCCCCGCACCTGTTGAAGCTGTTTAATTCGGTGCTGGCTAGAGCCCCTTTCCCAGAGCAGATGCTGTAGGCGTCTATATAATTGATTTACAAACAGGGGAAGGACCCAGCGGAATATAAGAGCTATAGACCTATATCCCTGATAAATTTGGATATTAAAATGTATGCCAAAATGGTAGCTAATAGGTTAAATCAAATCCTGCCCCGGCTGATACACCCGGACCTTGTAGGCTTTATCAAAGGCAGACAGTGGACAACACCAGATGTATCATAGATTTAATTGAATTGGCAAAAACCAAAAAAATCCCGTCGCTGGTCCTTAGTCTGGATGCTGAAAAAGCCTTTGATAGGATTGATTGGCCATATTTAGAAGAGATACTTGGGGGATTTGGCTTCGGGAAACGGTTTATGAAGGCAGTGCTGGTATTATATGAGGGGCTGGCAGCAAGGGTTAGGCATCAGGGATTCTCCTTGGACTTGTTCCAGATAAAAAGTGGGACGAGGCAGGGATGTCCCCTGTCCCCGCTGCTGTTTGCGTTGTGTATAGAACCTCTGGCCGAACATATTAGGAAAAATCCGGACATCACAGGGGTTGAAAAGGAGAAGCATTCACACAAAGTGGCGCTGTATGCAGATGACATTATCTTAACGTTATCTTGGCCCCTTACCTCTCTGCCGAACGTCTTCGATTTGTTGGAAAATTTTAATAAGATCTCGGGGTTCAAAATTAACCAGACTAAATCAGAGGCATTAAACATTAATCTCCCAAAGCATATAGAGAAATTGATAGATCTGAACTTCAATTTTAAATGGCAATCCTCGGCAATAAAGTATTTGGGTATATATATCACAAGAGAATACAGCACAATGTACAAAGCAATATACCCCAAACTGTTGAGACTGCTGAAGGAGGATTTGGGGGTTTGGTCCACATATAATATCTCATGGATCTGGAGGATCCATTGTGTAAAAATGAATCTTCTCCCTTGAATTCTGTACTTGTTTCAAACGCTCCCGATACCTGTGGTCCAGAAAGATATCCTCCTATTGCAATCGTATATATCAAAGTTCATATGGAGAAATAAAAGGCCTCGAGTTGCCCAAAAAATTATGAAAAGACAAGGAACAGCAGGGGGGCTAGCTGTACCTTGCTTGTTGTCTACAGAGCGGCCCAATTATGCCAAATCATTCAGTGGCACACTGACCCTAAATAAAAAAGGTGGTGGAATTAGAGAGTGCATGTTATGCACCAGTGGAGCTGCGCAACTTAATCTGACACCCTAAAAGGATTATTAAATCCAGAAGAGAGCCACTGTCTGCTGCGGCCAGCTCCCTGGCAGTGTGGGAGGTCTCCAAATTTAGATGCTCTTTGACCACAAAAAATTAGCTAACAACCCCAATTTTTGATAATTCGGATTTTGCTCCAGGGGTGGATAGTAATCGGTTCAACCAATGGATCCAGAAAGGGTATATCAGACTCAAGGATCTGGAGGGCAGAAAAAATATAAAAACATTTTAACAAATTAAATCCGAAAAAGATAGGCCAAATACAGAATTTTTTAGATACCTTCAGGTCCGCGCATTTTACAACAAATTCCCAATTCGCCCCAAGAGGAACAATTTTGAACAGCTCTGTTCTAGAGAGAAGGAAACCAGGGGACTTACATCTAGAATGTACAGAGAGGTAGTAGAGGCGGGTAACGACACGGATGGTAAAACAAGCTACATGAAACAGTGGGAGGCAGACTTAGGGCAGACTTTAGAGGGCGAGGAGTGGGCTAAAATTATTCTAGCGGTTGCCAAGAGCTCTATTTGCATGACGCTAAGGGAGAATGCATATAAAGTTATGTTGAGGTGGTATCTCACCCCAGTGAAGCTTTCTAAATTTGTCCCTGGATTTCCCCCATTGTGCCCAAAGCAGTGTGGGGAACCTGCGGACCTGTTCATATGCTGTGGGCTTTCCCACGTGTAGTCCCGGTGTGGGAACAAATTAGAAATTGGCTGCAGAGTATGTTAAAACTCACAATTCCCCTGGACCCATGGCTGTTCCTCTTGAATAGACAAACCCCAAGATTAGCAAGAGTAGAACATAAATTAGTTGCACATTTTGCAACAGCAGCGCGGTGCGAGCTCGCAGAACTTTGGAAACAGACAGAAATCCCATCTATGCCCAAAATCAGGTATCGAATTTGTATTGTTTGCCAGATGGAAAAATTAACGAGTTTAGTTAATGACACTGGCGCAAAATTTCTAAAAGTCTGGACTCCTTGGCTAGAGCAGACAGATATCCCGGGAGTAAATGAGGACACCGTGTTGCTTCGATTTGCCCAAGTGTATTCTCCCTTGGTGCGGGTGGGGGACATTAGGTGTGGATAGGTAGAGTGTGTCATTGAGCATTAAAGGAGGTGGCCGCAGGGTGTCCATGGACCTCAGGACCCAAGAAGGAATAACGAAGAAATAAAGGAGGAGATCCGTCAATGTCTCGCCTTCATGCAGCTTCCCCCCTTCCCTCCCTTCCCTAGTGTTTTTTACCGGTGTAGTAGGTAGATGTGTGTCCGTCTGTCCCGTCGTTAGTGTTGTGGTCATTGAAGGTTTGGGGGGTTACGTTTGATATACACCAGAAACTGTCTTTTTGGAACTTGTGAAATATTCAAATGAAAAAACCCAATAAAAATTTGAGCTATACTAAATTTCATTGCCATGTTATATGTTATTATGGGTGTGGCTGCTCTGTGTGTAGATTTATCTATGTCTTGGTCCTGTACCATGTTTAAGTCTCCTCATATAATAATAGATTAGGAGATAATAGGATAATAATGGCTATCTCCTATGGACTCCAATGTGACCTTTAAAACTCTACTTGTCGCTCATTGGGCGCATATATATTAACTAACATTATGTGTAATGCTGAGCTAAGGCCATTCACCACTTGGAATCTCTAGTGTCTGAAAAATTTATATCATGCTTTATTAAGATAGTAACTCCTCTTTTTTTTTTACTGGAGAACGAAGAATAAAATGATGTGGGGAATGTCCCCTTAAAGGTGTTTGGAGGTTCCTGTGTGTCAAAAGGTGTCTCCTATATCTGCTTTTCATTTTCTGAATTCCCTTAGGGCAGTCTGCATTTTCAATTCCCATTTAGGCCTTTGACATTCAAAGACACATTTTATTGGGATTTGATTAGCAATTTTAGTTTTCCTTTATCTTTCGTCTTTGTGTTTATTTCAGATCCCAGTTGTATGAGTGTCTCTGCCTTTACTAGACCTATTCTGTGCTTGGTCCATTAGGATTCAATAAGTGTTTTATCTTTCAGTCTTTGATGATTGTGAGTAAAAGGTTGTGTTTTTTGGGGGGGAATCCCCCATCAAAGGGGAGCAGGTGGAAAAGAAAAATTTGGTCAGAAGTTAAGATGGGTGCAACCTGCCTCCCATCTTTATCTTGTAGCCAGTCCCTATTTTGCTTGGCCTGGTGGGCATATGGCCCTACTAGGGGTTCCCGAACCTTGGGCATCGTGTCTCCTCCTTCCACCTTGCATCCCGTCACTATTCTAACTTTTCCACCAAAACTTTTCATTAATCTATGCTATTTTGAACACCTAGTTGTAACAGTTAATCAACTTTTCAGTCTTATAAATACCTCTCTTGTTCACGACTCCCCTGTATCCTATCCACTGATCTTAACCTTATATTTCACAATGCCCATCTCCTTTATCCCTTAATTATATATCTATTCACTGAGAAAGGAGGCACTACTTGTCCGCTTTGGTTTTACATTTGATTCCTCTTTATAAACATCCCACCACCTATTCCCAGTATTAGGACCACACATATAAAGGAGTCTCTTTGGGTATACAGACTAAGCCAGTATCGCCTGCTCCTTTCAAATATCTTAATGTCTTTTGTGGTGTTTTCCTGAGTCTCACAATGGGATTTAACCCACATTAGTCCCAACTTTCCATCTTTGTTTCGTGCTTCTGCTTCCTCTCAATAGTGGAGCGAGATTTATTTCCCCCCACTGCCAGTAGTTAGGTGAAATGGGAAGGCCCATCTATAGTGTATCCCATTATCCTGCAGGATCGCCGTCGCCAGTCTTAGCCCTCTCCTCCTTGCAATTGTCAATCTGGACAGGTCTTGAGAATCTGAATTGATGAACTTTAAAATTAAATGGAGGTCATGTTTCTACAGCCTTTTATTATTCTTTCTTTGATTGCAAAAATGTGCAATTTTAACACTATATTCCTACTCCTCTTAGGGTCTTCAAACCTGGGACCTAGTGCCCGGAGGACTCTATCCATTTTCAATTCCTTGTTTTGCAATAGGGGATCAATTGCTAGGAACAGTCTTTTAAGATAGGGCTCCAGTGCCTCTGTGGTTACTCTCTTTGGACATTCCAAGTTCACAGATTCTGCCTCCTCTCCCTGTTCTCCATGTCATCCATACTGTCTCTCATTGCTCTTACCTCCTCATTGAACTTCATAACTTCATCATCCGTACTGACCTGATTTTGCAGGGAGGCATCAATTTTATTTTCCAGCTCTGTAGTCCGTTTTGCTAGTGATATTTCAGATTTTAACTCCACCACTGCCTTGTACAGGGCTGCTTGGAATGCCTCCTGCATTTCTTTAAACATCCCTCTGAGGTCTTTTTCTTATGGGCTGTGTTTTCTTTCTCCTCCTGCTTTGAATCAGTTGATGTGCGAACCCGCTGGCTCACCTCGCTGCGATATTCACTCTTCTCCGGACAGCATGGGTGTTTTGTGACAGAAATGTGATAGGTCGGGAACGGAGCCCTTCCTATATTTCTTGATGGGTATGGTAAAGTTCTTCCACGCCGATGAGTATGTTTGGCTGCAGTTTTTTGCCATTTTAGAGGGTTATTTTTCTAATATACTGTACTAGCGCAGTGGTTTTCAACCTTTTTCTCCTCCACACAGACACACACAGATGCACTCTCTCACCCTTCCCTACACAAACAGACTCTCTCTCCCTCTCTCTCTCTCTCTCTCTCTCTCTCTCTCTCTCTCTCTCTCTCTCTCTCTCTCTCTCTCTCTCTCTCTCTCTCTCTCTCTCTCTCCCTTTCTCCCTCTCCCTCCCCCACGTAGATACACAGAAACATACACACACAGGCACTCTCTCCACCACACACACTCTCTCTCTCTCCCTCCCTCACACACAGACACACACACTCTCTCTCCCCCATACTCAGCTACATGCTCTCTTTCCCCCTCCTCAACACACCAACAAAAACACACAGACACATCCCACCCCCACACACACTATCTCTCCCCCCCCACACACACTCTCTCTTCCCCCCACACACACACTCTCTCCCACACACACAGACACACACTCTCTCTCCCCTCACTCACATGCAGACATACACATGCAGACACACAGACAGACACACACACAGACAGACACACAGGTTCCATGAAACCCCAGTTGAAAATCACTGTACTAGAGTGATGCGCTGTAGCAGATTTAGCAAATGTGCATGCGCTCTGATGTCAGGTGCGCGCCTCCCGGTCAACACATTTTAAAGTAACAATTTAGCCTAGTAGTTTATGTAACTGCCTGGCTAAAATATTTAGATTTGATGTATGTTCATCCAAAGCTTGAAGAGAGGTTTAGATAAACCCTTTAGTTCATTTTTCTGTGTGTTTTTCAGTTGTGCCTTTGCTATTTGAGTTTGGTTAGTAAGAAGCTAGGTACGTACCCTTTTTGCATAGCAGCAGTATCTGAAGTGGTCCATTTGTGTTTGGGTTATGAGGTCATCCATCGTAGAATAGCTGTGAGGCCAGTCAGTATCATAGTTATGTGTGGTTTTGTCTATTATCTTTTGGCTGTCTTGAATTTGTGTTATTTTTCATTAGGTTTCACAGCAATAAAGATCAGCATAATTGTAGACTCTTACTGATTTGGATGGGCCAAAGAGGTTTAAGGAGAGATCTGCTGTTATACAAATCTCAGGTCTTGGGTAGGAATAGGAAGTTGCCCTGGATTTTTGAGTGGTGGGTATATGAGACGCATCCTTGCGCATAATACTGACTAATCAGGGTGACCAGGGTTGGGCAGTATTTGGCTGGGTGCAAGTTGTGCACCGCTAGTCTTGCTGGTTGGTTGGGAAGTCTGGCAGTGTATTAGTTAAGTATTGGGTGGTTTAATTTTCTGTTTTTTTTAAAGAAAAGCTGTGACCGATCAAACACCCAGAGTTGTATTCTGTGTTTTTTTCCAAGTTAAGGTTTTTTGGGGAGGGAGGGGTGGGGTGATCATGTAAATTTATTATAGCCAGTTCTGTGCACTTTTTACATTGAATGGTTACATGGCTTGATACATATATTATTAGCCAGATCAAAAATAATCTTGTGAAAATAATTATGCAAATGCACACCATTTCCCCAACCTCAACAAGGTGTTCATTTGGAGAATAGAGATATAGAGATGGGAGAAACCTTGCTAAAATGTAAAAAAAAATGGACACTTTTGTAAATTGTGACAAAAATGTGAAAAAACATGAAATCAGCAACTTCTAATATCTTACATACAGGGCACCTTGATACCAAGAATATTTCATTATAACAGATAGTGAAAATTGGCAAATATACTATAACACTAATATTTTAGTAAATATTCCTATAAATTGACAAATCTGTGAATTAACAAATAATATTCACTCCAACAATTCGTGAATTCACAATTTTAATGTAAAATAAATAAAATGTCACAGAGATTCTTCCTAATCTGCTGTATTTTAATCTTTTTGGAGGAGTAAAGACAGAATTTCAACTTTATCCAAGGTTACATAACACGCTACATATTTCCATAGCTAGATTCTGTGCTCATAAACAATGTAGGGTTAATATGGAGTTAATAAGTATTTGGTCTTAAAGCAAATATTGTACTGTTTAGTGCTTTCAAAATCTCAGCAATGGATCAGGGGTTTTTGTAACACAAAACTAAGTAAATCAAAATAACAATGTTGGGGAAATTAGTTTTGCAACAACAAAATAAATGTGAATGAAACCAGTACATGGTGATTTCATAAAAGCTTTTGTCTGTAACTCCACAAGACAAATAATTGCTTTAAATTCAGATAATTTAATGTAACATTACAAGAAGTTGACTTTCCAGTAGATAACAAGCCAATGAGATAGGCAGTATCTGGTTTTTTTCTTATGATATTACAGTCACTGGGGGAGTTGTAAAGAGAGCTGTTTTATTTTTATGTTTCTTTTACATTCTGTGGTCTATGCTTTTATTACCAAAACTGTATCAACGAATATTCATTTTCCTGGAGCTTTTAAATTGAAGAGTTAAAAACAATTCATATTTATAATCTATTCAATTCATATATATAATCTACCCCGTCTCCAGATAATATGTGCTTGGTTGAAAGGTCAAAGGTCTTGTTTATGATAAAGTGAACATCTGTTTTGACATATTAAATGTGTTGATTTCAGTATTTCAGAAGACAAGCCTTGTTTAATTGTCTAGTTAAAAAGCATTATTGGAAGGATGTAAAGTTTGCTGAACAGATGGACAGGGACATGTCTATCAATAATTTAATTAGACACATTTTTTAAATGTTTACCGTGCTGTATAGTAGTAGTTTTAGCTAAATCGTTTAAATGATCGGCCATTTAAAATGTATGAATTTTCACTTATCAAAACATATTGTTAAAGAATTAGATACCCATGAGAAGTTATATCTAGTTTCTGACAGATTACAGATTTTTTCTGAAGTTCATAAACCAGGAAAATGTAGCAAAACTGATGCAAAAAACAGCAAGTTTTGCAAAAAATATATATTTGGCAAGCATTACATTCAATGTGCAACATTATGTGGCCTTATATATACTGCTATTCATGTTTATTTATTAGTAAAAAGTTTCAACATTCTGGCAAAATATGTAAAAACGATGACTTTTTTTGCAAAATGTTTTCATTTGTGAAATTTTGAACAATCTGACAGAAATACAACATTTAAGAGAGAAAATGCAAAAAAAAAATTACACATTGTATGAAAAAAGATCCATGCCCATATTATGGGCAATATTTACGACAGTGACAATCAATGGGTTTATTGTCAAATGTTTGTTTTTATTTAAATGCAATAAATTTATTTGTTTGGTGCTTTTTAATTTTTAGGTTGCCCATTCATTGCCATTGTGGCAATACATGTCCTTATTCTGGGCATGGTTTACTACTATGACAATCAATTAGTTTATTAGCAATTTGCATTTATTTAAATGTAATGTATTTTATTAGTGCTTGTTTTTTATTTGCAGCTTGCCTATTCATTGCCATTGTGACCCATATCATGGGCATGGTTTACTACAGTGAAAATCAATTGGTTTATTGTCAAATGTTTGTTTTTATTTAAATGTAATATTTCTTATTTTGTGGTTATTTTTAGTTTTTAGTTTGCACATTTATTGCCGTTGTGGCAATCCATGCCCATATTGTGGGCATGGATTACCACAGTAACAATAAATGGGTAGAAGGGGAGGGCGGTGGGGATAGTTGCCCTGTGGAGGGTGGTTAAGCCTCACGTGTTGATATCAGGAGATGGGGGTTAACTCCTTTTCACGGGAGACCAGTAATTTTAATATCTTTTACCTTCCAAAATCACTTTCACTAGTCAGGAGAGAGATTGTGAAATAAAATGTTTATTCTGGTAAACCAGCAGGCATACAAATTAACACAAAACAGGGGAAAATACACATTCACTGGGGCCTGGGTGGAGACACTGGCCTCAACTAGGTGCAGGGCGCCTGCTTCAGGAAGTCTTACCCTGTCCGCTCCACGTCCAGAAAAACCCCAGTACTATATTCAGAATAGGTTCCTGGGTTTCCCCGCTAGCCGGGTCTTCGTTCATTTGTGGAACTTGGCCGTGCCTCTAGAACGTGTCCTCAGCTTGGCTAGGCTTCTCCAACAAATGCTTTGCTATTCCGTGCAAAGCACCTTTGAAAAGTCCTCCTCTGCTTCACCGGACCAAGCATAGGAATAGTCTGGCACTCTGATCAAGCAGTCCCCTTACATAGACCTTGATATTTTATCTAAAAATTCTTTCAATTAATTAGTTGTGTGTTATACAGGGTTTTTAGCCAAGTTTTTTTTATTATATTATTGATTTTGTTTTCCATATCCATTGGTATTTACTCAATTTTTAGTATTATGGGGGCTATGCACTAAGCTCAATGGCTTTGCGTTCTGATTTTCCGAAAAAGCAGGTTTGTTAAAAAGTGAGGCCGGGGACGCGATTCACAAAGGCCTTGAGCCCATTTTTTAACGTACCTGCTCAAAATAGCTCAGAACAGCCACAGCGTACGTGTTGCTTTTTTCCCCCCTGCTAGCATTCTTAACCTTTACGTACGCTAGCTGATAGAAAAAAAAGCCGCATGTAACATTTGCATGGAGATTTGTCATCTCCATGCAAGGCTGTTACAGGCGATCGTACACTAAATAAATACATTTTAATACTAGTGTAGATGTGCAGGTGGTCTCCAGAGCTGAACTGCATTGGTTTCAGTTCCGAGGACCCCCTATTTCAGGAGATAGAGGCCCCGTTATGGGGTGCCGGTATCCCCTGCACTTTAAAGTGCCCGATTCACGTGACCGGGACATTTAAATTCTGCAGGGGATACCGGCACCCCATAAAGGGACCTGTATCTCCTGAAGTAGGGGGTCCTCAAGGCTGAAACCAATGCGGTTCAGCTTAGGAGACCCCCTGCACATCTGAACTAGTATTAAAACACACATAACAATAAACAATAATGAAGCTGCATTAATATACATTTTAATAATAGTGTGCTGAGCTGAAACGCATTGATTTCTGCCTCAGAGACCCCCTGCTTCCCGAGTTACAGGCCCCGGTATGGGCATCGGGTGCCAGTATCGCCGCCATCTTTATAGCGTCCAAGACGCGACGTGGGCTCTATAAAGATGGCGGCGCCACTGGCACCGATGCCACAAACCGGGGCCTGTAACTTGGGAAGCAGGGGGTCCCTGAGGCAGAAATCAATGCGGTTCAGCTCAGCGGACCCTCTGCTCCCGCACAATATAATTAAAATTTACATTAATGCAGCTTCATTACCTTAGCGGCTATCCGCTAAGGCAAAGAAGGGGTTAAGGCACATTAGCATGTTTATTGGGGGCAATATATAACACATATCCCCCCTGCCCCCTAACAAATACAGTACTGTAACGGGCAAAAAAAAATATCATCCACGTATGGATAAAAATGCATTTGCCCATTTTAAATATATAAATTACAATAAATACAGTCAATGTATATTACATTTACCTTTTACAGGCACCCACGATGAAGGTCGTCTTCATCCTATCTTCATCCTGCCCATGCCCCCTCCGATGCTGCGAAACATACACATGAATAAAAACATCCAATGTAATGTCCCCTAACCCCCTTAATCACATTAAGGGGTTAACCCACCCTCACCCACCCCTCGGGAGGCAACATACCCTCCCCCAATAACCCCCCACCCCGTGAGGCCTAACCACCCTCACCCACTACCCAGCCGGGAAGCCTACCCACATACCCTTGGGGCTAATACCCCCTCCCGCCACCCCCAGTACCCACAATAAAAACAATACACTGCCCCACAATAAACAGTAAACAATAAACAGGCCTATTGTGGGGTGTTAGTGGGAGAAGGTATGTAGGCCTACCGAGTTGTGGGTGAGGGTGGGTTAACCCATAAATGACTGTAGCGGTTAATAACCGCTATGGTGATTAAGGGGTTAGGGGACATTACATTGGATGTTTTTATTCTTGTGTATGTTTTGCAGCATCGGAGGGGGCATGGGCAGGATGAAGATGAGGATGAAGACGGCCTTCATCGTGGGTGTCTGTAAAAGGTAAGTGTAATATGTTTTTACTGTATTTATTGAAAGTTATATGTCTTTAACATGGGCAAATGCATTATTATCCATATGTGGATAATAGAAATTTTGCCCATTGCTGTATTGTACAGTATGTGTTAGGGGGTGTATTTAGTTATAAATATTGTTTATTATTTTTGTAGGCGCAACATTGGTACCGCAGGCCTGCGGGTACCCCCGGACTCCCGCGGGGACCACCGTACTCCCACGGGGACCCCCGCTTGGTGAGCCGGGGATCCCCGGAAACCTGAGGGGTCAGCCGGGGACACCCGCATGACCCCTGGGCTCCCTCGGGGACCCCCGCGGGTTAAGCCGGGGACACCCGCTGGCCTGTTGTATGGGTTTTGCGCATGCAAAAATGTAAAGCAATAATTTTTTCTAAGTCCATCTTTTTTGGCGTCTACCTCGAGCTGACGTGTTCTAATCAATGCAACTTTTGCGTACGCTAAGGTTGCGTTGCTTTGTGCATCCCGCTTAAGGGCAGAATTTAATGCAAACAGGGTTACGAATGAGCAAAGTTGGACTTAGAAAAAATTCCAGAAAAAAGTCAGTTTTTGAGCGCAATGTGCCTGTTTGTGTTGCTTAGTGCATCAGGTTCAGCACAACATCACGTTCTAAGAGCACTTTGCGCTCTAAAAGTGACTTAACGGAGCTTAGTGCATGACCCCCTTAGTGTTTTTAAATAGTTCTTTAGCTTTTTCTCCTGTCTTTTACTTTTTGATGTATTGGTTGTTTTTGTCTCACTTTCTGAACAAGTAGCTATGATTATTTATCCAATATTATGTTGCTAACACTGTTTTCTCATGTCAGTGTCTCATCCCTTGGCATTTGAATTTTAAGTGCTGTATGTGTTTTCAAATTGTCATTTTTTATCCGTGGTTAATAAAATGTATACTGTATGTATATATTTTTTAAGAATGGAGGCAGTCATATTACACCTGTGTTTAATATTATGGTAGTTATAGAACACCTATGTTTGTTAGGTGTTACAAGTTATGATACAGCTGCAGCGGCCATTATTCGAATAAATCATGCAGTGTATAAATCGGAATACCCATGTCATGGCGTGTGAGGTTTTCCAACCGTACCACCTTAGACACGCGTTGACTCGGGTTTCTATCGGGTGCAGAAAATTGCATTTTAGCGCGGGTTGCAATACCGTCGAAACTCAAGTGGGCGATCGCGAGTTGTTGTCTTAAAAATCTAATAGCAATTCAACCTGTCTTTTATTGCCGTACAGTTCAGCAAGTGTGTGTGTGTAATTGTAATTTGAAAATTAACATTACGAGTTAATACTGTATAGTGTACATGGGAAAGAAGTCCTTTCTGAGGCTCCTTAGCCGTACACAGATTAAAAATATGATGAAATATATACAGGATAATAAAGGGAAAAGAAGTAATCCAAAAATAGTAATAATAATCCATTGTCGCTTCTTCTTCCAAATGCAAAATATTTTTTCCGCTCATGCGTGTACAGTATGTCTGAATGGAACCTTGTTGAAATACATATGCGTCATCACATTTCTACTGTATATGTATTATTTATTATGTATTAATCAATACATTTGCTAGTCTTGCTCTTCTTTTCATACTGTTTTTATTATATGCGCATGAGTGTACTGTACATATGTCTCATTGGAACCTTGTTGAAACGCATATGCGTGTCATGCCTTAGGCGCATGTGTGTTTGTCTTATTGGACAACCTTGTTGAAACGCATATGCATGTCATCACATTTAGGCGCATGCACGTATGTCTCATTGGAACCTTGTTGAAACACATATGCGTGTCATCACATTTAGGCGCATGCGTGTATGACTTCTCATTCAATGTGAATTTCAAGTCTGAAAAACATTTTTTTGTTTTGTTTCTCGACATGGGCTTGCATAACAATTTTTGCTATTCTTAGAATCAATCACTACCTTTTTAATTCCACACTAGTCATGTATACTATACTGTACTTTATGAGGTGGGTGGCATACTGTGATTTTTATTAGAGGGTGTGGTGTTCAAAACATTTCAATGAACTAATAATCCAGCATTCAGCCCTCTCCCCCCACAGAGACACACAAAAGGCTGAAGTATTTCTACTGCTTATTGACACCTTCCCCCCCATGAGCCATTCATTTGTAATTGGAGGCTTTGTGGCTAAATTTAATCTTCCAGAGCCCGGTTTCAAACGTGCATGCATACATGTGAAAAGCCTTTCTTGGGGCTTTGGCGAGAATCATTTCTCATTCAATGGGAATTTCAGGTCTGAAAAAAAAACTTTTTTTGTTTTGTTTCTCGACATGGGCTTGCATAACAATTTTTGCTATTCTTAGAATCAATCACTAGCTTTTTAATTCTACACTAGTCATGTATACTGTACTGTACTTTATGAGGTGTGTGGCATACTGTGATTTTTATTTGGGGGTGTGGGGTTCAAAACATTATGATAACCTGTTCAAAATATTTATTTGAAATAATAATCCAGCATACAGCCCTCTCCTCTCACCCCCACAAACACAAAAGCCTAAAGTATTTATACTGCTTATCGACACCTCCCCCTCAGAGCCATTCATGAAAATCTGAGGCTTTGTTTACAGTTATCCACACCCCCAAAGCAAATCATTTGTTAAAGACTGTATAGACACCTCTCCGCCCCTTCCCCCCCCCACACACACACAAAGTTCAAATGATTCTCATAAATTTAAAGAAGGAACAATTGTATTTGTGCAGGATATTCATGGAAAAATTCATAATAAAAAAGACAATATGTCACACCTTCTTCCAAATTTACAATCTTGACTTTATCTTCATTGTAATGGCTATAGTACATTTGTCATTGAGAGAGGGGGTGTTTGTGTAAATTACTGATTGCTACATTATACACACTGTACAATACTTTTAAACATGCCCCCCCTTCCTGCGTAAAGTATATCACTATATTGGACAAATTATATACAGTACAACTATATAACTACTGTATAACTGTAAAACTTCTGTAGGCCGCACTACTGTAAGTCACTTATTTATACTGTATTGTAACTATATACTGTATACCTACTGTATAACTATACTACTGTAGGTTAGACAAATCAAGTACTGGATTTAATATTGTATATACTGTACTGTAGAAAGTGGAGAGAAAGGGCTGAAATAAAATGGTTATTTTGAGTGCCATACGTACCTGTATCATACTTACCTGTACTTACCATATTACAGTAAAGTACCTTATTACTTTCCTGAGGCCGGACCATTACGCTGTAAAATAATAGGCAACACGGTCGCAATATGATCGATATACTTATTGCATCTTTGTACGGTGAGTATGTTGTTCCAGAAAGTCATTACTCCTTCTGCTAATTCATCCTTTTTGGATGGTTTCACCACTTTTCTAGTATAATCCTTCAACTGATGCCATACCAATTCGATGAGATTCAAGTCTGGGGATCTTGAATTGGAGGGGGGAAAAAAAGTTAATAGTTATAGAGATATACTGTAAACAGTGTAAAACAATGAGAAATGGTTACCGAACTTACTCCGGTGGCATCTTAACCCAGTTGATACCGCCGGCAAGAATATGGGCAGAAGACGCTGTATGTTTCAGATCATTGTCCTGGAAGAAACGGTGACCAAATGGTAAATCACGCGTAATGTATTCAACAATCTCTGGCACTATTTTCTCTTGGAAAAATACTTTATCCATGATTCCTGGAACAAGAAAAGTAAAAGGTACCAAATACTGTATACTACAGTTGTACAGTGCATAAGGCCACAGCATATGAATTTGTGCATTATTCTACCCTCAAAGATGATGATGCATCCTGGTCCACGTCCAGAGATCGCACCCCACACATGCATCTTCACTGGGTGCTTAGGACGCGGCTTCAGAGATAGGCATCCTTTTTTGAAGAATGCAAAAGTGGCAAATCTCTGAGGCGATCCAGTTGTCTCATCAGTAAAGATGACATCCTGAAAAGTCTGACACTTTCGATCCATGCTCGTGCCTGGTCCACTCTTTTGATTTTGCTGGCCTCCCTTATCATAGGATACGGTCTGTAATGACAAGGAATAATTTTAAAGGTACAGTAAAATCACACTTTTACCACTGTCCAGTATTAACTAGAGCACCAGAAAAAAGAACAGCAGAGCACTGCCAGGGAACAATGTGGTAACATGTAAGTTGCTTTATTCAAAAATAATTACTGGCGGGGGGTATTACTTCTGTATACTGGAGTTTATTTAGTATTATATGCAATATACAGTACTGTACTTTGTTACAGTAAGAGACTCACCTTACACGTCCATATTTCCATCCCAATTTGCATCTCATCTGCCTGATGCTGGTCTCTGAAGCTGTTATGTTGTGAGTTTTCTCAAGAGCATTCTTGACCCTTGTGGCACACCTCATCATTATCTTAACTTATTTGGTCCATCAGAAGCATTGTCGCCCTACAGTGTAAAGGAAAACAGAACAGTTTGTTACAGTAGGCCCCACATTTTGTCTCCAAAAGTTTTAATACTGACTAACTAAAAAACTACAACACTTATTCCCAATTATAACCTCATATTGTAAGCTCTTCGGACAGGAATTTCTTTTCCTATTGTCTGATTTTGCTGCACTTATTGCTTATTTGCTGCACTTATTTTATTATTAAAATTCCCTGTACTGTATTCTTTGTGAAGCTTTTGGCGCTATATAAATAAAGACATACAGTACAATACAATATGCAATGCAGTGGGTGTGTGACTGGGATATTTCCATTAAACAGTAAAGACTATGCCACCTCATACGGTACTGTATTGTACATGACCAGTATACAGTCGAAATTACAAGTGATTTTAAGAATGTAAAAATTGATCAAATATTAAAAACAGGCATAGAGTTAATTGCTAGGAAAAAGGTACTGTAAAAAACACTATTACCAGTAATAGTTTAATTATAGTACATACAGTATAAAGAAAACAAAAATACGTACTCAGTAGTGAATGTGGGGTTACGCTTTACACTTTTGGCCTTACCATGGGCATGATAACAGACAGTGCGTGGTGCTAAAACGAGGCCCGAAGAAACTAACCAGCATTGGATCTGTGAAATGATGTGTCCTTTTTGGTACATATCCTGTATTCTCATGCTGAGATCCTTTGAAATCTTTTTCATCTGCATCGCTGCTTTTAGAAAAAAAATCACGCACAGAGGAATGTATATTCGATGTGCATTGAATCAACAAAATGGATGGTGTATTTATACTTTAATGGGCCTCCGCTTCGGCCGACAGGTTTAGTACACAGTACGCCCACTTTAAACACCTACAGCTCATGTCCATGCCCGCCAAAAAAATTCAAATAGGGATACAGGTGTATAAAAGGTGACACATTGCATAGCCTCCCACACGCTGATCTCTATCTGAACTTGCTCTTGTCCAGATACTGCATTGTGCATTATTCATCTGCTTCCATGGATCTACCCCGATTTTACAGACGTAGGAACCTGCTTGCTTCTGCAGTGCTGACCACGAGAAAGCGAAAGGCGGAAGCTGTTTCAAAGCCAAAGCGCAAACCAAAGGAGAATAAAGAAAATGTTCCGAAGACTCCAAAGGCTAAGAACCCTGGGCCTTATTATGTCAAGTAGAAATTCGCTGCCATACACACAAAGCAAAACAAAGCGAAGCCAGGAGAGGACCCTTTGTACACCAGTGATCTTCTGGGACACCTCATCTCACCTGCTTCTGCACCCATCCACAATGCTGCTCTCCTGGGACCCCCCCATCTCACTTGCTCCTGCAACCATCCATGATGTTGCTCTCCTGGGACACCCCCATCTCACCTGCTTCTGCACCCATCCACGACGCTGCTCTCCTGGGAACCCCCATCTCACCTGCTCCTGCACCCATCCACGCAGATGTCAACAGCACTCCTCACACCAGATCCAGCTTATTCGCCCGCATGCTGAATGGTTTGTGTTGAAATTCCTGACAACTCTGCGGTGCAAAAGATTTATCTTCTTTTGGAGACTATGTTGAATATGGATAAGCGTATGGAGAAGATGGAGAGCAACATCGCGGGGATCTATTCTTTGCCTAGAGTTCCTGTCCCTGTATGTCCGATGAAGGAGCAGGAGGGTGGCCTGGATGTGGGCTTCTCACTTCCATTACCAAGCGCACCAGCTGCCCCCCCATGATCACCCCCTCCATCTGCAGAATACATGCACCTGTATGCCCTTGATGAGGATGAGATGACAACCCTGGTAATGCCCCGACAGGAGATAACAACCCCGGTAAGGCCACGACAGGAGGAAAGCCTCCTCCCAGACCACCGTCCCTCGCCTGCTGCCAGAAGCACACCCAAAATTGTAACACTCCCAGACATCATCTTGAGCAAACTGCCCCAGCAAGTCCGGGAGAAATACAAGATCAGAAGTGCTGGTCTAGCCCAGCAATATGCCCTGTCAATCTTTAAACACCACCTCAGTTTTGAGATGTACAGCAGGTGGACCCACAATGTACACTGGCGACACACTTTATTTGAGCTCGGCTAGTCCCACGAATTCGGGTATACCCGGGTGTATTGAGGTTTGTGACTGTTTTCTGCCCGAGTGCATTGGGTTATTTTCCAGGCAGGGATTGAAGCATTTTATTCCCGCTGGCTGCAATACTGCACAGTATATATATATATATATACTGCATTACAATTCATGAATTTATGCCATCTGGTAGACACGCGAAGCATTGCAGCCTATTAAATCCTAATCATTATCATTTAACAGATCAGCCGCCCATCAGCCAGGCATGAACCCAGGCTGGGAAGGCAAACGCAACGGGGCATGTCAGAGGTGAGGAGCGGCGCATTCCAGGTATCTGCCAGGTACATACTTAGGTATTTGCTCGAATAAAGTGTGTCGGTGCAGTTAATTGTGCCAGCAAATTTAAGGAAAACTATTGTGGAGGAAGTGCAGCGTTATTTTATTGTTAACGATCATGTTATGAGAACCGTGAGAGAAACCATCAATGGCCTTTTGAGGCAAGTAAGGGCTTGTCCCTGGAAGACCAGCCCATTTGGGAACGACTTTGGTGTTTGATTGTACTGTATAATGTAGTTCAAAAGTTATAGAAAAATGTTTTTACTCCAAAAAAAAAAAGTTGATTGTTTTAAATTATTTTATTGTTTAATGTTTTTAATGCTTTTTTCTTTTCTTTTCAGAGCTGCTGCAGACCAGGAATGGGGGGCATGTGTAAAAGTATTGTACTGTGTGTATAATGTAGCAACCGTCAGTAATTTACACTAACCCCCCCTCTCTCAAGGACAAAAGAACTACAGCAATTACGAAGAAGAGAAAGTCAAGAAGAGGCGACCTACTGTTTTTTTGCATTATTCATTTTTCCATCATTGTCCTGTACAAATAAAATTGTTTCTTCTTTAAATTCATGAGAATCATTGAAACACCCCGACCCCAAAGAAAAACTCACATACTGTACACGCATGTGCCTAAATGTGATGACACGCATATGCGTTTCAACAAGGTTCCAATGAGACATACACGCACGCAGGCACCTAAATGTGATGACACGCATATGCGTTTCAACAAGGTTCCAATTAAACATACACGCACGCAGGCGCCTAAATGTGATGACACGCATATGCGTTTCAACAAGGTACCATGAGACATACACGAATGCGCCTAAAATAAACAGTATGAATGGAAGAATAAGCCTAGCTAAAGTTGAAAGTATTGAATAATAAAGAATAATAAATATAGAATTAAAGATCTACATTTTTATTTTTGGGGTTTCTTAGAATTTAATTAAACATGCAAGTGATGATTATACTGTAGTACAATGTAAAAAGTTTTCTATAAAGTTCACAATTTATCTATCCTAATCACTAAAAATTACACTGTCACTAAATTTTTGCCTACTAGGATTTTTAAAAAAGATTTGCAATGCACAAACAAAGTTTAAAAAAAAGCGATATTAGAGGTCGATCCTTTTTCCATCCATCCCTTCTTTTGCCTTTTTCCATTTGATGTCAAAGTTTATTTTCTGGGGGGACAAACTGATGCTATTATTTCCGGTTTTGCGCATGCGTCAAGTCGTTGCAGCAGTTCAAGCAATATCCTACAGTACATGTGCGCCTGTAGGTTATTAGAATCTTTTGAGTAACCAATCACTGATTAACCAATCACTGATTAACCAATCACTGATTAACCAATCACTGATTAACCAATCACTGATTAACATGGGGTTTAAATGACATTAGTTTCAATATTACACTAATTATCCTTGATGAAGCATGTGTGAGTTTACGAAATGTGTAGGATTATTATTTTATTGTCTGCTGTGAGACTTTGTTCCCGTTATCACTGTACTAAAGCTTCAATCGGCTTCCTGCGGGTGATCCACTGATAAGCGCTGTTTGCCGATTAATCGTGGTGCGCCCCAGTGATGCCAGTGGCTCCGCATTGAGGCACTGAAGCTATAGGCTTGCAACTTGGGCTGAGTGAGCCTAAGAGCCGTCATTGAAAAAAGTATTTGTTCTAGCCGTGTGCCGCAATTTGGGTACTTACTCGTTGACTTTTTTTACCAAGTGTAGGATCCTCTGAATTACTAAAATTTCTGGATGTAAGGACGTTCCATCCGAACCGCAGGTTGAAGATTGCAGCGGGTGTCCACGAAGCAAGTCATCTGTACTCACGAGTGGTAACATATACCGTAAACATGCACTGCCTATTTAACTGATATTTCTGTACGTGCATTTATTACCACAATTTTTGTTGTATTATAATTACTTACTTACACTATGAGAGTCGTTCACTGTATCTTTCTTTCTATTCTATGTTCATCTGTGTCATGCTGAGCAATCCACTTTGACAAGCTGCAGACTCCTATTTTTGTTGAACGTCATTGTACAGTGGCGGCAGGCTTAAAAACAGCTGCGGGCGGCGCGCGGCTATCTTCGGCCGTTTTCGTCCGGTTTTCCCGCGCCTCGGGCGCTTTTAATAGTAAGCGGCATTAGCGCTTATCTATTGAAGCGGCCGCCGCGCGGGAAACTCCATTTTAAACGGAGAAAAGCCCCCTGCCAGCCCGCGATACACCCGGCAAGCTTTAGACTAAAGCTGGCCGGGACAGTATGTATTTAAAGTGATTTATTTTGTGACACAGTTTATCACATTAGTAACACTTTTGTGTTCTAATTGTTTTCAACACGGGTGCACATATTTAGAGAGAGGTCCGGAAACTAAGAGTCTAACTCCTTTATACTCTATGTTGAGTTATTTCTCATTTAGTAATTAATTATTGATATCTTTCAAATACAATTGGTGCACAGTTTTGTCTCATTTTTATAGACCTCTGTTGCCTATGTCTAACGTGGAACAGGGACTGGCTGCAAATCAGAGTACAGATCCTAACTAGACAGCCAATTACAAGCTGGAGGCTTGTCTGGCTGCACTCGTCACAGGAGGGGGCATGCTTAGGGGTCCAGGTAGCTGGCTAGAGAGAAATTCGAACTGGCCAATGGAAACCGTGTCTAAGAGCTCCATCTTGGCAATGGCTTCCCTCGCCAGCCCCATGCCTCCCACTGGGTAGGCTCCACAGTGTCTGGAAGGAACAGAGTCTCACCTGTGGGGAACCTTATCCCTGGATCTAGTTTTCTGCCCTTCCCCACACCACCAGATGGTTGACACCTCGCTCTCATCATCCCCTTTGATCCACCATCTCTATGCAAGCACCCCGGCTAATCGAATTACCGGGGATGCCTCCATAGAGATGAATACACATTCCGCTACGTTTCTAAAACTTGGGCTCGGGAAGTTGGGTTGCAAAACTTGTTCTCACAACATGACTGTGCAAACCATTGCATAGGTTAAATACCTTTATTATAATAAAAAGTATATGGATTAAACAGCACTCTAAGAATATGTGGGAATAAAGTAAGACTATAGTGCACAGGAACCTGGAGGGACCCTATTCCCTCCCATGGGAAAATACAGAACAAAAAAAATAAGGGAGTACCTAGCACACAAATGAAAGAAATAAGGTAAAATGACAAATATGTTATAAGGACATTTTATTGTAATATTGCCACAATAAGACAACACAAGTTTAGATACTCTCAAAAGTCAGCAAATGGAGTGGGAGAACACAGGGTAAGGGAAGGGATGGGAAAGGATGAGGAAAAGCCAAAGATAAAAGGGGAGGGAACAAGACAAATAAGGGGGGCAACGTTTCGGGGCGGAATGCCCCTTCTTCTGGCCTGTTCCCCAAGATCACAGTTATCACAGTTATCAGGAGCACTTTCCTTAAGTCCTATGTGGACAGTAACTCCCAACCCACTGAACAATCAAAAACAAAAACAATATTGCAACCTGTAAGGTAATCCAAAGTGGTCACTGACAAATGTACAGTGGCGGCCGCCTTTATCCTAATGCGGCCGAATTGGCGCAACTTTGATAACCGCGGGCAGATGCAGTATGTTTTTTTTTTCCATAATATGTTGCGGTATTTTAGCGCTCGTAATATTCGCATTTTATTAGCGCTGTCTGCAATACTGCAATTCCGGCTAAAAATTCAGGGGGGCGTTCGCGAGTTGTTGTCTTCAAAGTCTTATACTTTAGCAGTTCAACCTAAACAGTCTTCGTGTGCGCGCGCAGTAATTGTAAATTTGCATATTTTTACATGCATGTGCAATACTGTATGTCTCATTTGAAAATTGTTGAAACGCATAGGCGTGTACTGTAACAGGATCACATTTCGGCATATACAGCGCTCTCCGCTCGCTCGCCCCCGCACACACAGGATAATTTACTGCACTGCACTGCAGTATTTCAACTTCTTATCTTATCTACAGAACAGTTCACCTCTCCCACACCATTCCTTTGAATGTGTGTCTTTCTGGTTTCAATCACATTCCTGCTTGCTACATACTGTAGCTGATGATTACTGGGCATGCGTCTATAACCCCACCACTGCTTGCTTGCAAAGTTCAAGAGTGAGTGACCAAAAAAAATAATATTTTTTTTTCTCCTCATTTTTTATTTTAATTTTCTCCACAAGCCTGCCTAAGCCATCTTTACATAACGATAGTTGTGTGTATGGGAAAATCCCAATCCTCAGGGCTCAGCTGTGTGTGGGAATAACTTGATTGAAGTTTCAGTTAAACAGGTGTCTGGTCATATGAGCATATATTTTATAAAGCTGTGTGAGGCTCTATATATAATAAGCAAATAGGTGTACAGGTATAACTGGAGACAATACACAGAACTCTATATATACCATAAAGGTACTGTCTAAATCCCCAGAAAACCAAAGTACATACCCATGGTGTTTGATGGAGCCTCAGTAGAACAGCTGCTCAGACTCAGAAGTGTGCGTGCGTCACGCCTGCGTCTCAGGTAAGTAGAAGGTGGTCCCGTGGAGTCCGACGGCGGAGCACTGCTGTGTGAAGAAATTCGGGGCTGCACACCAGTTCCAGTTAAAAATTGATTTATTAGGTGGTCATCTGAAGTTTACAGCAAGCACTCTGACGCGTTTCAGGACAGTTGTCCCTTTATCTACTCTTTGATAAAGGGACAACTGTCCTGAAACGCGTCAGAGTGCTTGCTGTAAACTTCAGATGACCACCTAATAAATCAATTTTTAACTGGAACTGGTGTGCAGCCCCGAATTTCTTCACACAGCAGTGCTCCGCCGTCGGACCCCACGGGACCACCTTCTATTTACATAACGATATTCAATCTGTGCTGCAGCTTTTGACTGCGACACTGTGCGTTTGACTGACTGCACATGGTTGATTTGTGTGCTTTTCATGTATTTGGGGGTGTAGGGATCAAATTATTATGCTGACCTGCCCTTTGAAAATATGTAATTTCTTTGAACTGCAGTACAGCTAATCCTTCATGCAGCTGTACCCCCCTCCCTCACGCACACACACAAGGCTCGCTCAAGGATTTGAAACTCTTTCTTATCCACACCTCTACAGAGCCATTCCGTTTCTAAAGCTTGTCATTGTGTTATTAATCGTCCATCCCTAGCCGAGCATCAGCTCTCTGTGCCTATGTGTAATCCTCTTTGAGATGGGAGCTACAGTGCATAGCTGATGATTACTGCGCATGCGTCTATAACCTCACCACTGCTTGCTTGCGAAGTTCAAGAGTGAGTGACCAAAAAAAAAATATATATTTTTTTTTCGCCTCATTTTTTATTTTAATTTTCTCCACAAGCCTGCCTAAGCCATCTTGACATAACGATATTCAATCTGTGCTGTAGATTTTGACTGCGACACTGTGCGTTTGACTGACTGCACATGGTTGATTTGTGTGCTTTTTATGTATTTCGGGGTGTAGGGATCAAATTATTATGATGACCTGCCTTTTGAAAATATGTCATTTCTTTGAACTGCAGTACAGCTAATACTTCATGCAGCTGTACCCTATACCCCCTCCCCTACGCACACACACAAGGCTCGCTCAAGGATTTGAACCTCTTTCTTATCCACACCTCTACAGAGCCATTCCGTTTCTAAAGCTTGTCATTGTGTTTTTAATCGTCCGTCCCTAGCCGAGCATCACCTCTCTGCGCCTGCGTGTCTACCATTCATTAATTTTCCTATTGTTGGCTTTGAGTCTCTGTAATCCTCTTTGGGAAGGGAGCTAGCTAATGATTACTGCGCATGACTCACCCATCCACCCCCCAACCCTTTGATTTACAGTAACGCTTGCGATAATCCCTTCTCGAATTTGATATGTAAATCTGATTTGCACAGCACTGTGAAACTTAGAATTAAAAAAACCATAATCTGATTCATGTTGTTGATGCAGTAAATTACCACTTTTTGTCATTCTTTCTTTTTCTTTGGTGTAGGTGTGTGGGGGGGGGGTCAATGATTATGATTATCATGAGTGTAAAGAAATATTTTTTTTTTATCAGGAACAAAAAATACAAATATACAAATAATCATGAACAATACAAAATGCAGTCTTTATTCAGTTCTTTTGTCAGATGAAAATTGATGGCCGGTGGATAATCATGAATAATGCACATTGATGATAATAATATTAATTAATAATATATAATATATAATAATATATATAATAACAAAAACAATTTCCGTCTTTATCTTCTTCCTCATTCTGTGTAGTTCATTGAGAGAGGGGAGGTATGGTGTACACATGACTGCACTTTAGATACACTTTACTGTACACAATGTACACATGATACCCCCTCCCCTTTAAATCCTTTTTTTCTCTGAAAAGACAAGAAAAGAAAAAATTAGTGCAGTTAGGTGCATATTATGGCATTGTGTACTGTATAGCTTCTCCATATTGGACTACAGTATGCAGTTAGTACTGTCAAACTAGTCTACACGTGAACTACTGTATACTCTGACAACTGTTAAATACTTTTTAACCAGATGGCTAGTGCTGCTCTCTCAGGGAAATAAATCTGTGCCATACATACCTGCATCATACTGTACTTACAATACTACAGTACAGAACTATACCATACTACCTTCCTGGTGCTTGCCCATTACGCGCGATCACACTGGGCAACACAGTCGCAATATGGTCAATATATTTATTGCATCGTTCCACGGTGAGTACATCATTCCAATAACTCATTATGCCTTGCGCCAACTCATCCTTCTTGGAGGGTTTCACGACCTTTCGGATATGGTCCTTCAGCTGATGCCAGACCATTTAGATAGGATTGAAGTCTGGCGATCTGTCATTGGAGGGGAAAAAAAAGGACAATTAGTTAAAGAGATACAGTACACAGTAAAAACAGTGGGAAAAAATGAGAGACGGTTACCGCACTTACTCCGCTGGCATCTTTACCCAGTTGATACCGCGCTCAAGGATATGCGCTGTTGACGCGGTGTGCTTCGGATCGTTGTCCTGGTAGAAACGGTGACCATCTGGGAACTCACGCACAATCTCAGGCACAATTTTCTCTTGGAAGAAAGCTTTATTCATGATTCCTATAACAAGACAAGAAAAGTGCTCAAAAAACTGCACACTAGTACAGTACAGTGCATAAGGCAAAATTATATTTTATATATTTTACCTTCAAAGATGACAATGCATCCTGGTCCACGCCTAGAGATGGCACCCCACACATGCATCTTCACAGGGTGTTTTGGATGCAGCTTCATAGATATGCAACCTTTTTTGTGGAATGCAAAGGTGGCAAATCTCTCCAGCGATAAGTAGACTCGTCAGTGAAGATGCAATCCTGGAAAGTTTCTCCACTGTCGATCCATGCCTGGGCCTGGACCACTCTCTTAATCTTGTTAACGTCCCTTATCATAGGGTACGCTCTGTAATGACAAGGAATAATTTTATAGGTACAGTACAGTACAGTTTCTTAAACAACACTTTAACTCCTGTATTGTCCAGTACTAACCTCACACGTCCATACTGCACCGACACACTTTATTCGAGCAAATACCCAGTATGTACCTGGCAGATACCTGGAATGCGCCGCTCCTCACCTCTGACAAGCCCCGTTGCATTTGCCTTCCCAGCCTGGGTTCATGCCTGGCTGATGGGCGGCTGATCTGTTAAATGATAATGATTAGGATTTAATAGGCTGCAATGCTTCGCGTGTCTACCAGATGGCATAAATTCATGAATTGTAATGCAGTATATATATATACTGTGCAGTATTGCAGCCAGCGGGAATAAAATGCTTCAATCCCTGCCTGGAAAATACCTCAATGCACTCGGGCAGAAAACAGTCACAAACCTCAATACACCCGGGTATACCCGAATTCGTGGGACTAGCCGAGCTCGAATAAAGTGTGTCGCCAGTGTATTTCCATCCAATTCTGTGTCTCATCTTCTTTATGCTGGTCTCGGATACAGTGAGATTGTGATTTTGCTGCAGAGTTTATTTGACCCTTCAGGCACTCTTCTCATCATTCTCTTCACTTATTTTGTTGACCAGAAGAGTTGTCTCCCTACAGTGTACAGAAAAACAACAATCCGGTAAGTTACAGTGTAGTAGGCCAGAAGTACCGCACATGATTTACAGTAAAAAGAGTATAAAATTAGATAGATCTATACAATGTAGTTCTATTAATATGCAGCAATATAAACAATAATATATATACTGTATTATATAGTTACATAGTATTATATAGTTTTATATAGTTATAGTTATATACTGTAAATAAAAAAGTTATATAAATATACAGAATTAACTATAAAATTCGATACATCTATACTATATAGTTCTATTAATATACAGCAATATAAACAATAATAGATATACTGTATTATATAGTTAAATAAATATATTTATGCGTTAGTTACATTTGGTGTCCTTGTGCGTTGTTTGGTTTTTCCGTGTGCTTGATAGCACACGGTGGTTGATGGCACAACAAGGCCAGAAGCAGCTAACCAGCGTTGGATATCTGCAATTCGGTGTCCGCTCGTATACATCTCCTTAATTCTCATGCTGAGATCCTTTGAATTTTTTTTTTTTATTCTTTATTTAATATCAAAAATGTTATAACAGTGAACATATAACACAATATAATACATTACAAAACCAAACATCACAATACAATCTACAAATTATAATAGTCATGGATAAAATTTGTTAAACAATAAATACAGTCACAATACAAAAACAAAACAAAATTCACTTAAAATAAAATCTGATAAAAAGTCAATTCCATATTTAGTAAAACCCGTTTGTCCATATTATTCTCATTTTGGCAGATGACTCCTTTCTCACTTTACAGTATTCTATAGCCAGTGAACTAAGACCATGACAGCCAGAGAATCTAATATTTTAACCTTGTGTCATTTGTTATATATGAGAGCTGTTCCTTCTCATAACCTCCCATACTCTCGACTCCCATTGTCTCATAGTGGGCGCCTTCAGTTTTTTCCAGTTGGCAGCTATTGTACATCTTGCTGCATTCAGCATATGTATTAATAGAGATGTCCTAATTATATGCCCTTTGACCCCCTCTCTGTTTAGTAATAAAATACTCGGGTCTTTCGGAATTCTAATCTTGGTTATATTGATAATCTGCTCCACTATCCTATCCCAGAAACACTTTATTTTCTTACACTTCCACCAGATATGAAGCATTGTACCCACCTCCCCACACACTCTCCAGCATTTGTCAGACGTTCCTGGATAGCATTCGTTCAATTTTTGTGGCATATAGTACCACCTGTACATTATCTTATATATATTTTCCAGTATATTTGTCGATATTGAGGATGAGCTGGCATTACTCCACATTTGTGTCCATTCTAGTGCAGAATATTCCTTACCCAGTTCCTTTTCCCAAGCTATTACAAATCCGGGCTTAGGTTCAGTTTTGATTTCCAATATTGTTTTATCGATATATTATGTCCTCTAGCACCCAGCAATACTAACGCTGCCTCAAAAGGATTCAATCTCCTCAACATATTTTTTTATTTCTTTTGGTGTTCATTTAGTGGACAATTTGCGTATATTGCAATCTTTCTCCTTCTTTAAAATCAAACTGGTCCAGAAAATATTTAAAACTTCTGATTTCTCCCATATCCATCAAATCTCCTAGTCTTAATAGCCCCACTCGGCTCCACTTTTTAAATATTCTAGAGTCCAACCCTGGGGGAAAGTCGGAGTATTGTATTGTATTGTATGTCTTTATTTATATAGCGCCATTAGTTTACATAGCGCTTCACAGTAGTAATACATGTGGTAATCAAATAAATAACAGATAATATAAATAACAGATCATGGGAATAAGTGCTTTAGACATAAAAGTAACATTTCGGAAGAGGAGTCCCTGCCCCGAGGAGCTTACAGTCTAATTGGTAGGTAGGTAGAACGTACAGAGACAGTAGGAGGGAGTTCTGGTAAGTGCGTCTGCAGGGGGCCAATCTTTATGTATCCTGTGTTCAGAATATCCACAGTGCTATTCATATGCTTCTTTAAGCAAGTATGTCTTAAGGTGGGTCTTAAAGGTGGATAGAGAGGGTGCTAGTCGGGTACTGAGGGGAAGGGCATTCCAGAGGTGTGGGGCAGTCAGTGAAAAAGGTTTAAGGCGGGAGAGGGCTTTAGATACAAAGGGGGTAGAAAGAAGACATCCTTGAGAAGAACGCAAGAGTCTGGATGGTGCATAGCGAGAAATTAGGGATGAGATGTAAGGAGGGGCAGAAGAATGTAAAGCTTTAAAAGTGAGGAGAAGAATGGAGAGTGAGATGCGGGATTTGATCGGAAGCCAGGAGAGGGATTTCAGGAGGGGAGATGCTGAGACAGATCTAGGAAAGAGTAGAGTGATTCTGGCAGCAGCATTTAGGATAGATTGTAGGGGAGACAGGTGAGAGGCAGGAAGGCCAGACAGAAGGAGGTTACAGTAATCAAGACGGGAGAGAATGAGGGCCTGAGTAAGAGTTTTAGCAGTCGAACAACAGAGGAAAGGGCGTATCTTAGTTATATTGCGGAGGAAAAAGCGACAAGTTTTAGAAATGTTTTGAATGTGAGGGGCGAATGTGAGAGAGGAGTCGAGTGTGACCCCTAGGCAGCGTGCTTGGGCTACTGGGTGAATGATTGTAGTTCCAACAGTAATGTGGAAGGAGGTAGTAGGGCCAGGTTTGGGAGGAAGTATGAGGAGCTCTGTTTTAGCCATGTTGAGTTTAAGGCGTCGGAGGGCCATCCAGGATGATATAGCAGAGAGACATTCAGAAACTTTGGTTTGTATAGCAGGTGTAAGGTCAGGTGTTGAAAAGTATATTTGTGTGTCGTCGGCATAGAGGTGATAATTAAACCCAAAAGATGTTATTAGGTCACCTAGAGAGAGTGTGTACAGAGAAAAGAGAAGAGGTCCCAGGACAGAGCCCTGGGGTACCCCCACAGAGAGATCAATAGAGGAGGAGGAGGTGTTAGCAGAAGAGACACTAAAAGTACGATGGGAGAGGTAGGATGAGATCCAGGATAGAGCTTTGTTCCGAATACCTAGAGTATGGAGAATGTGGAGGAGAAGAGGGTAGTCCACTGTGTCAAATGCTGCAGAGAGGTCGAGTAATATGAGCAGAGTGTAATGACCTCTGTCTTTGGCAGCATGGAGGTCGTCAGTTATTTTAGTGAGGGCTGTTTCGGTGGAGTGAGCAGTGCGGAAGCCAGATTGTAGAGGGTCTAGGAGAGAATAGGTGTTGAGAAAATGGAGCAAGCGAGAGAATACAAGACGTTCAAGGAGTTTAGAGGCAAAAGGCAGGAGGGAGACAGGTCGATAGTTAGAAAGACAGGTAGGGTCAAGCTTGCTGTTTTTGAGTAATGGTATGACTGTTGCATGTTTGACGGAGGATGGAAAGGTTCCAGAGCAGAGGGAGGAGTTAAAAATGTGTGTAAGCGTAGGGATTATAGTAGGAGCTAGAGGTTTTAGGAGATGGGAGGAAATGGGGTCAAGAGGGCAAGTGGTAGAAGGAGAAGAGGCGATCAACAGCGACACATCCTCCTCTGAGACAGTGGAAAAAGAGTCAAGGAAGGCAGGAGGAGAGTTAGGAAGAGGTGTAGGATGGGGGGAAGAAACAGAGGGAATGTTCTGCCGTATGGATTCCACCTTTTCCTTAAAATAGTCAGCAAAGTCCTGAGCGGAGATGGAGGAAGGAGAGGCAGCTGAGGGTGTTTTGAGTAGAGTATCAAAGACAGAGAACAGTCGGCGTGGGTTAGACTTGTGCATGTTGATTAGTGCAGAAAAGTAGGCTTGTTTAGCTTGCGAGAGGGCAGAGTTGAAACAGGATAGCATAAATTTGTAGTGAAGGAAGTCTGCGAGAGTGTGAGACTTCCTCCAGAGGCGTTCAGAGGAACGAGTGGAGGAACGCAGCATGCGCATGTGGGAATTTAGCCAGGGTCTAGGGTTAGAAGGGCGAGGGCGGCAGAGAGAAAGCGGGGCATGTAGATCAAGAGACGAGGACCAGACAGAGTTGTACTTTCTGACCAGGTTGTCAGGGTCTGTAGCAGAGCTGAGAGAGGAGAGGGAGCTGCGAAAGTGGACTCAAAGTCAGGTAAGTGAATAGAGCGCAGGTTTCTGCAGAACCGGGGGGTAGATGGAGGTGGAGAAGGGGAGAAGCGAGATAAAGAGAATGAGATGAGATGATGGTCAGAGAGAGGAAAAGGGGAAATGGAGAAATCAGAGAAGTTTTTAGTGAAAACCAGGTCTAAGTAGTGGCCATCCTTGTGGGTGCTGGCTGCAGTCCACTGTTGAAGGCCAAAAGAAGAGGTAAGAGAAAGAAAGCGGGAAGCCCAAGAGATAGAGGGGTCATCAATGTGGCAATTGAAGTCTCCAAGGAGAAGAATAGGGGAGTCTGAGTAGAGAAAGAAAGAGAGCCAGGATTCAAAGTGAGAGAGAAAGGCAGAAGGGGGATGAGTAGAGGTAGGTGGGCGATAGATGACCGCCACATGAACAGGGAGAGGAGAGAACATATGGACAGTGTGAGCCTCAAAGGAGGGAAAAGAAAGAGAGGGGGGAATAGAAAGGGTTCGGTAATGGCAGAGAGAGGAGAGCAGGAGCCCCACGCCTCCACCCCTGCCATCAGTGTGCGGAGTGTGGGAGAAGGAAAGGCCGCCATAGGAGAGGGCAGCTTCCAGAGCAGAGTCAGACTGAGTGAGCCAGGTCTCAGTTATAGCAAAGAGAAGCAGGGAGTGAGAGAGAAAGAAGTCATGTACAGAGATGAACTTGTTAGAGAGGGAGCGAGCATTCCAAAGGGCACAGGAGAAAGGGAGAGAGGAGGGAGGGTGGCAGGGGATGGGTATGAGGTTAGAGGGGTTGACACCAGAAGGAGTAGAATTTGCATGTGGGAGGCGAGGACGAGAGCAAGTAGAAATAAGACAGGGACCAGGATTGGGAGAGATATCCCCAGAAGCAAGGAGGAGAAGCATGGATAGAAAGAGGATGTGTGAGGAGGATTTGTAGGGGTGTTTTTTAGTGCAGGGGATATAGCTGTGTTGTGTCAGAGGACGCAGGTAAGAAAGGAGTTCATGTGAACTGAGAAGTGGGGAAGGAAGGAGAGATGGAGATATATGAATAGAGTTTGAAACATACTGAGGCTGGTAGAAAGAAGTGCATCATTTGAGAAGAAGTGAAGTTACAGCAAATATAAATGGTAAAGGCAGCATCACAGCAGTAATGATGCAGTCTGGTATAGATGATATCCTCCTTTCTTGCGTAGTTCAAATGCAGGAATCAGGGCCAGATGGGGTGTCCACTTCTTCCTCACTTCTTTTGAACTTCAGTTGTTCAGTAGACATGCCACTTATAATGGGCCACTTGGATATGGGCTGCAAGCAGACTAGCTGTTCTGACTGGGTTTATATAGGCCTAAAAGTCACCTGACAGTGTTGTTCTGTCTGCTTAATTAGCACATCTGAGGCACATTCAAACAAATGGTTTTCTACACAGGGTGTTCCCTGCCTAGGTGGCAATACTTAATTTGATTAGGGGTAGACAGAAAACAGCATTCTTGCATATACTATATAATACACACAGCAGAGGCTTCAATGAGGATTTAGAGATGGATTTTACCTAGCATTGGATCACTTGCATATACTATATAATACACACAGCAGAGGCTTCAATGAGGATTTAGAGATGGATTTTACCTAGCATTGGATCACTTGCATATACTATATAATACACACAGCAGAGGCTTCAATGAGGATTTAGAGATGGATTTTACCTAGCATTGGATCACTTGCATATACTATATAATACACACAGCAGAGGCTTCAATGAGGATTTAGAGATGGATTTTACCTAGCATTTGATCACTTGCATATACAATATAATACACACAGCAGAGGCTTCAATGAGGATTTAGAGATGGATTTTACCTACAGTAGCATTGGATCACTTGCATATACTATATAATACACACAGCAGAGGCTTCAATGAGGATTTAGAGATGGATTTTACCTAGCATTGGATCACTTGCATATACTATATAATACACACAGCAGAGGCTTCAATGAGGATTTAGAGATGGATTTTACCTAGCATTGGATCACTTGCATATACTATATAATACACACAGCAGAGGCTTCAATGAGGATTTAGAGATGGATTTTACCTAGCATTGGATCACTTGCATATACTATATAATACACACAGCAGAGGCTTCAATGAGGATTTAGAGATGGATTTTACCTAGCATTGGATCACTTGCATATACTATATAATACACACAGCAGAGGCTTCAATGAGGATTTAGAGATGGATTTTACCTAGCATTGGATCACTTGCATATACTATATAATACACACAGCAGAGGCTTCAATGAGGATTTAGAGATGGATTTTACCTAGCATTGGATCACTTGCATATACTATATAATACACACAGCAGAGGCTTCAATGAGGATTTAGAGATGGATTTTACCTAGCATTGGGTCACTTGCATATACTATATAATACACACAGCAGAGGCTTCAATGAGGATTTAGAGATGGATTTTACCTAGCATTGGATCACTTCCATATACTATATAATACACACAGCAGAGGCTTCAATGATGATTTAGAGATGGATTTTACCTGAGGAGAGAAGAAGGATAAGTTCCATTAGGGTAAGAGTTCCTTCCTTTTAAACTTCAGTTGTTCAGTAGACATGCCACTTATAATGGGCCACTTGGATATGGGTTCCCACATATTGGAGTGAGAGGGGATGGGAACATACAAATCCACTCATCTTTGGATATTTCATCCCATGCAAATAGAGCTGCACTGATCGTAGGTTGTTCATAAAGATCTTTAGGCCGATCTATCTTCCTGAGCCACGGAACCTTATTTGTATCTATATTTTTACAGTAGTTATTTTCAATTTCCACCCACAGTTTATTTTTTGTACAATGATACATTCAAAAAGAGCGTTCACCTGTGTAGCAAGATAATACTTATTAATATTCGGCAAACCGAGTCATCCTTGTGATTTATGTCTTTGCAGTGTTTTAATGTTAATCCTTGGCTTTTTAAATTCCCAAATAAATGTATTAATTTTACTTTGAAGCATGGCAATATATTGCTTGGGGACTTTCACTGGGATAGTCTGGAACAGATACATAAGTCTTGGCAAGATATTCATTTTAATACAGTTAATTCTACCTATCCACGAGATAATATTCTTATTCCATCTTTATAAATCATCTTCTATTACTTTAGCTAATGGGGTGTAATTAGCCTGGAACAGCTCTTCTACTCTTGACGTTATATTTGTACCTAAATATTTTATACTTCTATTCTTCCATTCAAAAGGGAAATTTTCTTTTACCTGGGCTGCCAACTCTGCTGACAGATTTATATTGAGAGCCTCTGTTTTTGTTAAATTAATTTTAAAATTAGATACTAAACTATATCTACAGTATCTAGGACACTCATTATATTTGGTAATGAGACCAGCGGACTAGTTATTATCAGTAGGATATCATCTGCGTATAATGCGATCTTATGTTCTTTCTTACCTATTTGAACTCCTGTGATATCTGGGTGATTCTTTATTGATTCTGCTAGTGGCTCCATTATTAGAGCAAAAATCAATGGGGACAGCGGGCACCCCTGTCTCGTACCATTAAGTATATTAAATGAGTTCGAGATCTGTCCATTTACCTTGACCTTAATCGATGGATTACTGTAAAGTGCCTTTACATACTGTCTAAACATACCACCCGTTGGGGTCTGTGTTTTATTGGCCTGGTGCAGTATATTTATAATTCGCCTAGTGTTATCTTTGGCTTCTCTTTTTGGTATAAATCCGGTTTGGTCCCTCTTTATCAGTTCCGGTAGATATTCGTTAAGTCTATTTGCTAATATTTTGGCGAGGATTTTGACATCTACATTTATAAGCGATATTGGGCGGTAGCTTTCACAATTTAGTTTGTCCTTGCCTGGTTTAGGGATAACTGTTATATGAGCTTCTGACATACAGTATACTGGGATAGATTACCAGTATCTCTCAGTGTATTAAACATACTTTGGATATATATATCAAAGAGTTGGCAAAGGTCTTATAATAAGTATGCGGCAAACCATCAGGTCCCAGGCTTTTCCCATTAGGCAGATCTTTTATTACATTTCTATCTCCTCCCACGTTATAATTGCATCTAATTTAGCTCTCGCCTCAGGTGTGCTTGTTTTAGTTTGAATGTCCTTCATAAATATTTCTATATCTTCCTCTATTTGCTCGCTTTTCCTTTTCTGTACATTCTCTATATTATATAACTTTTCGTAAAATAGCCTGAACTCCTCTTTAATAACTTTTGGGTCCTGTGACACTACTCCATCCTGTTCCGAATTTTACTGATATTATATTGGCTCAGTTTCTGTTTTAGCTGGTTGGCCAGTAATCTATCCATTTTATTACCTTTCTCATAATATTTATGTTTAAGCCATATCAGTGACTTTTCTATTTTTTGGGTTGTTAGCAAATTAAATTTTCCTCTGGCTGTTATTAGTTCTGCTAGTATCTCCTGATCAGCTGCCCTCTTATGTTTTATTTCTAGATCTTGGAGTAGTTTACTTATTTCTATCATTTCTTTTTCTCTTATTCTTTTCCTAAAAGAGGCTTGTTGAATAAATACTCCTCTTATAACGCTTTTATGAGCTTCCCACAATATTGCCGGAGACATATTTTCTACATTGTTTTCTGCAAAATAATTTTTAAGAGCATCCTCAATTACTAGTACTACATTACTATTTTTCAGTAGCGACTCGTTCAGTCTCTATGACCACTCACCTTTCTGTATAATTCCTACCTCTAAGTCAATTTCTAGGATTACTGGTGCGTGATCTGACCATGTGATATTGCCAATAATAACTTTTCTTATTTTACTCACATTAATTTGATCTATAAAAAAATAATCTATTCTGGAGTAGCTATCATGTGGGTGTGAGTAATAGGTATAGTCCTTCCCTGGCGGATTTAGAACTCTCCAGGCATCGACCAATGCCTGTTGGTCCAACATTTTATGTATAGATTGTGTCTGTCTTTTACTCATTTTTGTGTGTCCTTTTGAGGTATCCAACACCGGATTTAACGCCAGATGAAAGTCTTCACCCAGGTATAGAGCTCCTTCTCTAAATACATTAATTGTTGACAGTACTTTCTCTAAGAAATTGACCTGTCCCACATTGGGGGTGTATATATTTGCCAAGGTGACCTTCTTCCCTTTTATCTGCCCTTTAATCATAATATATCTACGTTCTAAATCCTTCTTAGTGGTGATATCTTACAACTCAAAATTTTTGCTAAGTAAAATTCCCACCCCATTTTTCTTATCTCTTGATGAGCTATAGAAGTTTTGTACAATATATTTATTGATCATATTTGGTTCTTTATCTCTCTTAAAATGTGTCTCCTGCATGAACATTACATCACTTTTCATCTTTTTTATTTCTGCAAGAGCCTGTCTCCTTTTCACAGGTGAGTTTAGTCCCTTCACATTCAGGGTACCTATCTTATATGTCATATTTGTTGTGGTGTTTGGGTTCATGGTTGATGGATATTAACCAACCTTAGTGTATCTCTTACTGCAATCTCGATCTTCCTTATTGTCATCTTTTCTTTGGACATCATCTGCCAATTGAGACTTTGGGTGCTTTCTCTCTGTATCATTTGACTTATAGAAAAAATACAAACAAAAACACATAAACATACACTCAAATGAAAATAAAAATGTAACCAAAAATTGGGATCCATTTCTAGATCCCCCATTTCCTGAGACCTTCCGTCCATCCTCACGAAATGGGTGCCTCTGTTACTGCAATCCCTAGTAAACAGAGCCACACGTCCACATCACCTCACCAATCGTGTTGTGGAAATGTAAAGAGGGGGGACAAGTGTA
Organism: Ascaphus truei; assembly: GCF_040206685.1. Taxonomy (NCBI): domain Eukaryota; kingdom Metazoa; phylum Chordata; class Amphibia; order Anura; family Ascaphidae; genus Ascaphus; species Ascaphus truei. The sequence goes on along the minus strand of NC_134486.1, from coordinate 135,642,891 downwards.
TACAGGCCCAGATGGTCCAGCCTAACCTTGGCCCAGTACCACAGGAAGGGGGGGGAGAGGAGGGGAGGGGGAGGAAAAAAGGGGGGGAAGGGAGGAAAGGTTGGGGGGAGGGCGGAGGAGGGGAAGGGAAGGAGGAGAGGAAGGGGGGGGGAAAGGAGGGAGGGGGGAGAGGAGGGAGGGGGGAAGAGGAGGAACGGGGGGGAGGGGGGCGAATGCCACTCATCAATAGTTTCTTAGCCTTTTCTTATGTATATACATAGTATTTTGCCTTAATGTCATACTTAATAGCAAAATAACATTTTACCCTTGATTTATTAACTACAATACGTCTGTTATAGCTTCACAGTACATCTATAGATCTCTTTATAAACCAATCTAACAAACAACAAACAACCTTACCTTAAATCTAAGTTTTACTCAGGCTTATTTCCAATAAAAGTAACTTTTCCCGCCCCCCATCTTTCTTAATACCCCTTCAACTGTCACATACTCAGATCTCTGTTCTGACAGAGAAATCAAAAAGATATATAGTCAATAATCTCAGTTATTTACTCTTCTTCACTCGTTGGTCTCTTTTTCTTCCTGCTGTGTTCTTCTGTCTCCGTACTGTCGTCCACTGCTATCGCTGGCCTTTCTGTTCGTTTTGCTGACCACTTCCCGCCACCTTTGCCCCCTCCACTCTAGGTGGGGCTGAGGTGTTCTTGAAAGCTCAGAGTCCTGCAATCTTTCACTTTCTTTGGGACCTGGAATGTTTAGTCTTTCAAAACAATTAGTGGGGTTTTCTCCGTATCTGAGTACAGTAGCTTTCCCTTGTTGTATCACAATCAGTTTAGTAGGGAATCCCCATTTATATCTCACGTTGGCTTTTTGTAGACACACAGTGACTTCCCTCATTTCTCTGCGGTGCTGTAGGGTTAACGTGGAGAGGTCGTTATACAGCTGGATCTGAGCCCCTTCATAGTCAATATTATTAATACTTCTGGACTTCTGCATAATTAGTTCTTTTTCCAGGAAGTCTTGCATCTTAACAACAATGTCTCTTGGGGGGTCTGATTGTCTAGGTCTCAGCGCTCTGTGTGCCCTGTCCATCTTCCAGGTCCGCTCCTGGGTTTTTTTCGTCATGTGAGAGAATAGTTTTTGTAGATATGGGACTAATTCTTGGGATTCCACCGTTTCAGGTATACCCCTGATCCTTATATTAGAGCGTCTCCCTCTATTATCCAGATATTCTTTATGCAGGAACATGTTTTGTATAGTCTCGTCCTGTTCTTGCACTTTGTGAGTTACATGATCCTGCACTTCTGTGACCATTCCTGCTTCCTTCTCTAGGTCATCTACCCTGTCCCCCAGAGTAACAACATCCTTTTTGATCTGAGATAGTTCGGTTTGAAACATTAATGTTAGACGTGTTAACAATTTTTGTATGTCATCTTTGGTCACTAGATTAGTCAGATCAGTCTTTGTAGCATAATCTATCTTTCCCTCAGCCATTTGAGAGTCTTTTTCCTTACCCTGCCCGGGTGAGCCTTGCGGGGAGTGAGATGGTGCTTGCGAATCCTCTGCGTCTGTGTGCTTTGGCGTTGCTTCCGATCGTCGGAACTTCTGAAGCGTGTTTTCAGCTACTGTGGGTTTTTTTCTTGTGGCGTTTGGCATTTTCCACAGTTCCGTTGCTGCCTTGCACTTCTATTTTGTTTTAATTTGCAGTTTAGGGCAGTTTCAGTGAGTGTTGTTGGTATATGGCTATATAGTCATTTTATTTGGTTCATATAGTAGTGGTAACCCCCCTGCGGTCACTGTACCTCATCTAGGCGGCCATCCCATCCGATGCCTGTCACATCCCCCTTACTCACTCCTGTGGGCAGCAGCCATTTTGGGTCCTGACCCGGGAGACACGGACCAGCCGGCCTGCCAGGACTTACATCCACAGTCTCCTGACTGTGCTCCAGTCAGGGGGAGCGGGGGCTGTTGCTGCTCTCCCTACTACCCAGCAGGGTATCTGCTCTGCGGCCCCAGGTGAGTTGGAGACTCAGGGTCCCCAGAGCTCCGGCGGGGAGGAGGGGGTCACACCAGCCACCTCCCGAGCACACACCGCCGACTCCTCACATCCTGGGTGGCTTAACTGGTGCTCGGGGCTGTCGGGCTGTTCTGGCTGCCGCCTCCCCTCTCAGACACTCTCCTCGAGGCACGCGGGTGACATCTCGGATCCGCCATGGGTGGTGGTGAGCCCTAGCGCTCCTCTTCCTGTCGGGGCTGTCGCCACCGTTCGTTGGTGGGAGCAGGTGTCGGGTAAGTGCTGGGGTGGATCCCCGGATGGTTGGGGTTATTTTGGGGCACTTTTGCGGTTCCCGCAGTCACTTTCCCCCCGGTCCTGCACGGAGCTCAGAAGCCGTGCCAACGCTCTGTATTTGAAATCTTTTTAACAGGCATTGCTGCGAGTAGAAAGAAATACAATCACAAGAATGTATATTCGATGTTTAGTCGATGTGTATTCAATGTGCAGTGAATCCACAAAATGGATGGTGTATTTATACGTTAATGACTCACATTAGAGTATGCCCACTTTTAACACTTGTACCTCGCTGCCATGCATAAAAGGTTACACACTTTGCATAGCCTCCCACTCGATAATCTGTATCTGAACTTGCCCTTGTCCAGATACTGCATTGTGCAATCTGCTTCCATGGATCAACCCCGATTCTACGGACGCAGGAAGCAACTCACCTTTGCCGTGCCTATCACACAGAAAAAGCGAAAGGCAGGAGCCATTCCCAAGCCAAGGCCAAAGCGACAGGCTAAGGCTAATAAAGAAAACCTTCTGCTGACCCCAAAGGCTAAGGGTTTTAATACACGTAGGCCTTATTATGTGAAGAAGAAATACGGTGATGTACACTCAACGCAAAACAAATGGCAGCCAACCCATCGAACCCGCAGGCCACTTCCTCCAATAGACTAGAAGAACAAAGTTCAACAATAGTGCTCAAATGACTATAGACAAACAGTCTAAATAACATCTATAAAGGGTTTCTTGATTGAAGAAGGAAATCAGACAGGCAAGTCACAATAAGGTGAGTGTAGGGTATATAGGTGAGCGTAATGTATTGGACATATCACATGAGGTCCTGGGGGTGCTGTGAATGGAGAATGATTGGCTCCACCACACCACACCAAATAAGGACAATGTCACACACACTTGCAATCACCTTGTTGATACCTCCCAATAATAAATGGTAAAACTCACATGAGAAAAAGCCTATGTTCTTTTTGTCTTCGGGCGTGCATCTGTGATGATAGTAGATCAGTGGAGATTCCGCACGAAGCAGTGTAACAGAGCACAGCCATGTAATGATCAGGATCACAGCAGTGGAGTAAAAAAATTCATTATTTGGACACCATGGTGCAGACAGGAATGGAGGGTAACTCTTACGCGTTTCACGCCTGTGCGGCGCTTCGTCAGAGAGTAAAAAGGATATGCTGGGTCCCCCTTGATATAGCCCATTTGATTGCGTTTGAAATTGCCAGCAGCTGCGGCTCTCATAACCGGAAGTGACGAAACCGGATATGTGAAAACCGGAAGTGACATAACGGGTTCCATGCAGTGTGCAATTGTTTACAAACACAACTAGTTGTCATGGATACGGCTGCGTCACGACTCTAGGCTTCTAGGGAAAGTTTAGATCGCAAGGAGGACCCAGCATGGCAACCCCGCAATACAGTAATATAAAAAAACGGTGGTAGATTATAAACAACATTTGACATGTATAAAACAAGACAAAGAACAAATAATCTGAGGAACTCTGTAGACGGAAATCAATATGGCCCGTTATGCATACTATAGTGCCAATTTATAAATACATTTGATACCAGTAATCAGCAGCTAATGCAAGTATGCAAAAAAGTGTGCTGCGATAATAAAGGAACTTAAAGTCCTATAACCTGTATTCATATAATTGTTAAATAGCATAGTAATACAAACAAGGGGCTTCTATTATAGTATGTTACACATAGCCAACTGTAACATGAACATGATTTCAATTGCAACTGTGTTAAGAAATATATTGTTTAATGAGTAAAAAACACAGTGTGAGCCAAAGCTATAATGGATATAGGAATGTAATTCCTACTGTATGGGAGAGCATATGTATATGACAATTTTCGTGCTCATTAATATTAGATGACATAATAATACAAATAAACCGCATATTAATGCACAATATGCGTAACCATTGTTGATATAAACATGACATCAATGGCAGCTATATTCAATATAATGAATGCAAGAATACTATTCCCATTATATAAGAGAGCATATACATATTGACATTATCTAATTGACCAAAGATCTATATATGGTACACTATCAAAGAAAATGTCTTAACTCCCAATCTGTATTTATACCCCCAGGTGCCAATGACCCGAGGGTATAAATCCAGAACATTTCTCTTTGATTCAACATGGTTTCTCTATTTCCTCCTCTAACATGTCTGGGAATGTGCTCTAAAGCACTGAATGTAAATGTGTCACTTGAGCCCTTCGGACAATTATGGAAATGTTTTGACACAGGTAAGTTAAGATCACACTTCTTAATAGAACGTAAATGCTCTGAAATTCTCACTTTCAGAGGTCGAATGGTCCTACCAATGTAGGTACTGCCACATGCACAATTAAGCTTGTATATTACATAATTCGTTGAAAAAGTCATAAAGTGTTTAAGTTTGTATTTCTGTCCAGTAAATTTACTGGTAACAAATGACAATGGTGTGGCATACCGACAATAATTACACTTGCCGCATTTATAAAATCCTTTCCGGAGTTTATCATTGGACATGTTTTGTCCTATGGAAAATAAACTAGGTGACAAATGATAGCCAATGGTTTTTGCTTTTTTGTAAACAAATTTTGGAAAGCTGCATGTGACAGCTGCCAAACCCCTGTCTAGCTATAACACTCTCCAATGTTTCTCTATGATTGCTCTTATATGATTAGCTTGAATGCTAAAGGTGGTAATAAAGAGGGGGGTCTCTGAGATAACTTCAGAATTATTTCGGTATTTTGCTTTTTTCTTGTATGATGTTGTTTTAAGCAATTCTGAGCGATCTATTTGTAACGCATATTTAAAGGCAGAGTGAATTTCTTGATCAATATAACCTCTATTTCTGAATCTCTCATTCAATATTTCCGACTGTTGTATGAAGGCTTCTTCGGTGGAACAAAGCCTTCTCAGTCGGAGATATTGTCCTTTGGGTATGCCACGTAGCAGGGGTCTGGGGTGGCTGCTTTTTGCTCTCAGCAGAGAGTTGCGGGCATTTGCCTAGCGGAATATATTGATCTGAATTATGCAATTGACATCTATATATAGATTGATATCTAGAAAATCAATATGGTTGATATGAATAGATGAGGTGAATCTCAAATTAAATGTATTGTCATTGAGATAGTCAATAAAAGTTCCGAATGTGTCTCCACTCCATATCAGAATAAGGTTGTCTATGTATCGATGGTAAAAAATAATATTATTACGAAAAGGATTGGTGTCACCGAAAATGTGAATATTTTCCCAGAAGCCCATAAAAAGATTTGCGTAAGAAGGAGCAAATGAAGTGCCCATAGCAGTGCCCTGTTTTTGAAAATAAAAGTGTTGATCAAATAGAAAATAATTGTGCTGTAATAAAAATATTATACAATCTAACAGAAAAGTGATTTGTGGGGTGTGTAAATTAGATAAATTAAGAAAGTGAGTGATTGCTAAGATACCCAGTTGGTGACTAATGATGGTATATAAAGATGACACATCTAATGTGACCCAAAAATAATTGTGACACCATGTGATATTTTCTAACATACTTAATAAATGTGTGGAGTCTCTGATATAGGAGGGGAGACCCGTCACCAGGGGTTGTAAGTATACATCCACGTACCTAGATACACCATCTACCAAAGATCCAATACTAGAAATAATTGGTCTCCCTGGTGGATTAACCAGGGATTTGTGGATCTTTGGGAGATGGTGAAAAATAGGCACAGTGGGAAAGCGATTGAATAAGTATTGAGATTCTTGAATGGACAGTACCCGCAGCTCTCTGCCAAGGTCAATAAGAGTTTGTAACTCTGTAAGATATAATGATGTGGGATCTTTCTCTAGTTTGCAATAAAAATCATTATCACTGAGTTGTCTTATGGCTTCTTTGTAATAGTTTTCTTTTAACATCACAACAACTGCGCCACCTTTATCTGCAGATCCACAAATCCCTGGTTAATCCACCAGGGAGACCATATAAGAGCAATCATAGAGAAACATTGGAGAGTGTTACAGCTAGACAGGGGTTTGGCAGCTGTCACATGCAGCTTTCCAAAATTTGTTTATAAAAAAGCAAAAACCATTGGCTATCATTTGTCACCTAGTTTATTTTCCATAGGACAAAACATGTCCAATGATAAACTCCCGAAAGGATCTGTCATTGGAGGGGGAAAAGAAGGAGAATTAGTTAAAGAGATATAATACACAGTAAACAGTGGGAAAAAATGAGACATGGTTACCGTACTTACTCTGCTGGCGTCTTCACCCAGTTGATACCGCAGGCAAGAATATGCACAAAGAAGCGGTGTGATTGGGATCGTTGTCCTGGTAGAAATGGTGACAATCTGGTAATTCACATGTGATGTATTCCACAATCTCAGGTACTATTTGCTCTTGAAAAAAAACTTTATTCATGATTCCTGTAACAAGAAAAGAAGAGTGCTCAAAATAATGCACACTACAGTAGTACAGAACAGTGCAAAAGGCTACAGCATGTGACTTTGTGCATTATTTTACCATCAAAGATGACGATGCATCCTGGTCCACGGTCTAGAGATGGCACCCCACACATGCATCTTCACTGGGTGTTTTGGACGTGGCTACATTGATATGCGTCCTTTTTTGTGGCATGCAAAGGTGGCAAATCTCTCCAGCGATACAGTAGACTCATCAGTAAAGATGCAATCCTGAAAAGTTTTGCCACTGTCGATCCATGCCTGTGCCTGGACCACTCTCTTGATCTTGTTGATGTCCCTTATCATAGGGTACGCTCTGTAATGACAAGGAATAATTTTATAGGTACATTACAGTTTATTAAACCAGACTTTTACCTCCTGTACTGTCCAGTACTAACCTCACACGTCCATATTTCCATCCAATTCTGCGTCTCATCTTCTTGATGCTGGTCTCAGATGCGGCTATATTGTGCATTTTCTGCAGAGTGTCTTTGACCCTTGTGGCACTCTTCTCATCATTCTCTTTACTTATTTGTTTATATAAATAATATACAGCGATATAAATAATAATAGATATATATAGTAATATTGTTATATAAATATACAGCGATAACAATAATAATAGAGATATATAATATAGTTATATAAATATACAGCGATATAAATAATAATAGATATATATATATATATATATATAGTAATATTGCTATATAAATATACAGCGATAACAATAATAATAGATAGATATATTATATAGTTATATAAATATACAGCGATAACAATTATAATATATTATTACTGGTAATTTATGTGTGTGTGGGTCATGCTGTTTACAGTAAACAGTAAATTGTGCACTGAAATGTGGGGTTGTGAGTGCGTGAGTCATAATGAGTAATAATGACGTGAGTGATAATTAAGGACTTTGAGAGTCATTTATCAGCTAACTGGTATAGGAGCAGACCCTTGCAGCAGTTCCTCGAGTTGCGGTATACAGGAGTATATACATCTGAAGTGAGTTCCGGTGCGCTGTCCCGCCCGCTGTGACGCAGTTCCGGGCGCGAACGGAAGGCGTCGTGTGAAGCTGTATGCAGTGTCGCCCAAAACGGCATCGATCGGAAGAGGTACCTGCAGGCTTCTACAAGTGGCACGTGTCCTCCAACAGCTGCCGCCGGACCATCTATACTTCATACACCTGCCTAAATCCTGTGGACTTGCTATAAGTAGGATTCCGGTTTTACACACCGGATCCTAGACCTGCTCTTCACCAGCTTGCTGTATTTTATTGTGTTTATTAAATTCTATATATACTAGTCAGCCTATCTGTTCATTGTTGTATGTGTTTGTTTGTCCATGTGTATGTGTTATATGTTATGTTCTTACCTTATTACGCTATGATTCTGTTCTCTTGTCTCCCCTGCATATTACAACATTGTTGTTACTGAGGAGCCTGCTGTCCACTGGACTGGATCACCATTCATTGGATATTACAGCCAATCACTGGACTTATCTATATCCCATTATTTGAATTATAATATAATATTACTGGTAATTTATGTGTGTGTGGGTCATGCTGTTTACAGTAAACAGTAAATTGTGCACTGAAATGGGGGGTTGTGAGTGCATGAGTCATAATGAGTAATAATGACGTGAGTGATAATGAAGGAAAGAGGTGCAACTCACTTTGAAATACTGTAGAAATAGAATTGATTATAAGAATGTAAGAATGTAATTATGATAATTGAGGAAGGAGGTGCAACACAAAAACAAATTGTACAGTACAGTATATCTAATAATTGCTAGGAAAATGGTTCTGTTAAAAACAATAAGCCATCTCACCAATAAAAGTGCTCTTGCAGTACTGCATGGTAAAGAAAACATATTCAAAATACATTACTTACGCGGAAGTTACCGTTGGGGTCTTCATGAATTTTTTGTTCTTACCGTGGGCATGATACCTCACGGTGGCTGCTGGTACAATGAGGCCAGAAGTACTTAACCAGCGTTGAATATCTGAAATTCATTGTCCACTCATGTACATATCCTTTATTCTCATGCTGAGATCCTTAGAAATCTTTTTAACAGGTATCGCTGCGTGTAGAAAGAAATACAAGCACAAGAATGTATATTCGATGTTGAGTCGATGTGTATTCAATGTGCAGTGAATCAACAAAATGGATGGTGTATTTATACTTTAATGGGTCTCAATACAGTACGCCCATTTTTAACACCTGCACCTCTTGGCCATGCACGCGGAAAGAAATTGTAGTGCACATTAGAGTATGCCCACGTTTAACACCTGCACCTCAATCACAATAGGGACACAGTGTATAAAAAGTGACTCAAATTGCATAGCCCACCACTCTCTGATCTGTTTATGAACTTGCTCTTGTCCAGTTACTGCATTGTGCTTTATTCCATCTGCATCCATGGATGAACCTACTGCATTGTGCTTTATTCCATCTGCATCCATGGATGAACCCCGATTCTACGGACGCAGGAACATTTTCTCTCTTCTGCTGTTCCTGCCGTGCCGAAAAAGCGGATGACGGGAGCCTTTTCAAAGCCACAGCCAAAGCGAAAGGCCAAGGCTAATAAAGAAAACCTTCTGATGACTCCAAAGGCTAATTCTGTGTTTATAGTGATGTAGTGCTTGCTGATGTGCGCTGAGGCGCGTTGAGCATATATTCAGAGACCCATTATATGTTATGTTGCCATTCTGAGTGAAAGCTTCCGCTTGCTTGCTCACGCTTGCTGAACCTCGCTCAGCTTCCAGCTACAGGCAAATCTGTGTTTCTGTGCTTTCTGGAGAGGAGGTGCGGTCATGTGACCCACTGCCGTCCAATCAGAGCGCAACACAGAAATTAGCTTACACCCGAGAGCAGCCATTTTCAAGCACATGCAGAGAGAGAGAGGTAGCTGGGGTGGGGGGGCAAACGGGCTGCTTTGGGGTGGGGGTGCAAATGGGCTGCTGTCGGGTGGGGGGGCAAATGGACTACTGCTGGGGTGGGGGGGCAAACAGGCTGCTGTGGGGTGGGGGGGCAAATGGACTACTGCTGCTGTGGGGTGTGGGGACAAACGGACTATTGCTGGGGTGGGGTGGAAAATGGGCTGCTGTGGGGTGGGGGGGCAAATGGACTACTGCTGCTGTGGGCTGGGGGGTGGGGGGACAAACGGACTACTGCTGGGGTGGGGGGGGGAAATGGGCTGCTGTGGTGTGGGGGGGCAAACGGACAACTCCTGCTGTGGGGTGGGGGGTGGGTGAGGGCAAATGGACTGCTGTGGGGTGGGGGGGCAAATGGGCTGCTGTGGGGTGAGGTGGCAAACAGGCTACTGCGGCTGTGGGGGGGTAAATGGGCTACTGCTGCTGTGGGGGGGGCAAATGGACTGCTGCTGCTGTGGGGGGGGAACAGAGTGGTGTGGTGGGGGAGAAGGGAGAGTGAGAGTGGGGGAGAAGGGAAAGGGGGAGGAGGGAAAGGGGGGAGAAGGGAGAGAGAGAGGGGGGAGGAGAGGGGGGGAGAAGGGAGAGGTAAGCTCCACTGCCTCCCGCCACAGTGCTTCCTCCTGCTACTGCTGCCAGTGGGGTTGGTGGGATGTGGCCGAGACATTGGGGAACTGAGCGGGGGGGGGGGGAAGATGCAGCCGAGACATTGGGGAACTGGGGGGGGGAGCGGAAGAGACATGGTGGGAACAAGCGGGGGGGCACGTGGATGACCCATCGGGGGAACAAGCAGAGGGGTTCCCAGGCACCGAGCCAGCAGGGGAGCTAGGTCGGCGGCTACATACATTATGTCACAATACATATGCTCTCACTCCCTTCACCCCCCCAAGTCCCTTCCCTCTCCCCACCCACTCCCTCTCCACCCTCCACTCCCCCTCCACCCCCCCCCACTCTCCCTCCATCCCCCACTCTCCCTCTGCCCACCCCTGCCCCTCCACCCGCCGCTGCTTTTCACCAACCTGCCACCCACACTCCCGCTGTCCTTCTGCCTCTGCCTTTCACCCGCCCGCACTACCGCCTCACAACCACTCGCCGCCCTCACACCCCTCCACACCGACATCACACACCAGCCGCCGCCCGCACTCACCAGACTCCCGCCTCACACCCTAGCGGGACCCCCACCCACAGCCAGAACTCACTCACCTGACATTTTTACATCACTTATGTCACCAAATATGAATTGTACTGTGGTGTGTTTACAATAAAATAAAAAAATAATAGGTTATAACATTTATCTATTTTAGTAAAAGAAAATGGATTCAAGCAAAATAGAATAGCTAATCGAAGAAGTGTCGAGAGCGGCACTATGGAACCAGCGGTCAAGATGGTACCATGATCGCATGTTGAATGACCAACTGTGGAAGGAGATAGCCAAGACTTTGGACATTACACATACAGTTAGGTCCAGAAATAATTGGACACTGATACAAGTTTTGTTATTTCGGCCGTGTACCAAAATAAATTCAAGTTACAGTTAAGTAATGAATATTGGCTTAAAGTGCAGTCTATCGGCTTTAATTTGAGGGTATTCACATCCAAATTGAAGGAAGGGTTTAGGAATTACATCTCTTTAATATGTAGCCCCCTATTTTTCAAGGGACCAAAAGTAATTGGACAATTGACTCAAAAGCTGTTTCATGGACAGGTGTGGGCTATTCCTTCGTTATTTCATCATCAATTAAGCAGGTAAAAGGTCTGGAGTTGATTCCAGATGTGGCATTTGCATTTGGAAGCTCTTCCTGTGAACCCACAACATGCGGTCAAAGGAGCTCTCAATGCAAGTGAAATAGGGCATCCTTTGGCTGCAAAAAAAAAAGAAAATCCATCAGAGAGATAGCAGGAACATTGGAAGTAGCCAAATCAACAGCTTGGTACATTCTGAGAAAAAAAGACCGCACTGGTGAGCTCTGCAACACAAAAAGACCTGGACGTCCACAGAAGACAACAGTGGTGGATGCTTGTAGGATCCTTTCCATGGTAAAGAAAAACCCATTCACAACATCCAGCCAAGTGAAGAACACTCTCCAAGAGGTAGGCATATCTTTATCTAAGTCTACCATAAAGAGAAGACTTCACGAGAGCAACTACAGAGGGTTCACCACAAGGTGCAAAACATTCATAAGGCTCAAGAATAGAAAGGCCAGATTAGACTTTGCCAAACAATATCTAAAAAAGCCAGCCCAGTACTGGAACAGCATTCTTTGGACAGATGAAACTAAGATCAACCTGTACCAGAATGATGGGAAGAAAAAAGTATGGTGAAGGTTTGGAACGGCTCATGACCCGAAGCATACCATATCATCTGTAAAACACGGTGGAGGCAGTGTGATGGCATGGGCATGCATGGCTTCCAATGGCACTGGGTCACTAGTGTTTATTGATGATCTGACAGAAGACAGAAGCAGCCGGATGAATTCTGAAGTGTATAGGGATATATTGTCTGCTCAGATTCATCCAAATTCAGTGAAGTTGATTGGACGGCGCTTCACTTTACAGATGGGCAATGACACAAAACATACTGTGAAAGCAACCAAGGAGTTTTTTAAGGCAAAGAAGTGGAATATTTTGCAATGGCTAAGTCAGTCACCTGATCTCAACCAGATCGAGCATGCATTTCACTTGCTGAAGACAAAACGTAAGGCAGAAAGATCCACGAACAAACAACAACTGAATATAGCTGCAGTAAAGCATCACAAAGGAGGAAACCCAGCGTTTGGTGATGTCCATGCATTCCAGATTTCAAGCAGTCATTGCCTGCAAAGGATTCTTGACAAAGTATTAAAAATGAACATTTTATTTATGATTGCGTTAATTTGTCCAATTACATATGAGCCCCTGAAATAAGGGGATTGTGCATGAAAATGGTTGCAATTTCTAAATGTTTCATACGATATTTTTATTCAACCCCTTGAATTAAAGCTGAAAATCTGCACTTCTATTGCATCTCAGTTGTTTCATTTCAAATCCATTGTGGTGGAGTACAGAGCCAAAATTATGAAAATTGTGTCAGTGTCCAATTATTTCCGGACCTAACTGTAAGTCATTGAAATCTCACATATTTTCTTGATAACATACATTATATATATATGTGTGTGTGTGTGTTTATATATTTAAAAATACTCTCTCTACATCCAGCTTTATTCACACACACTTTAGAGCCAGATGTGCTATGCAGTGTCTGCATGGCCTACCCCATATACTGTAGTGTGAATCCATTCATGGGGGGGAAATAAATTCATTCAAAAACGTTATATATGTACTAATTTCTTTCTTTGCTTTTGTTTTATTATAGCTGCCGGTGCAAAAAAAAAATGGAAAAACCTGTGTGACGCTTTCAGAAGGGAGCTCAGGAAAGAAAACCCTCCACGTTCGGGGGACCCAGGAGCAAGCACCAGGGAACCAACGTCAACATGGCCGTACTTCCAAAATATGCTCTTTTTAAGAGAGCAAATGGATTTTTCACAAACTGAGTGCAACCTGGAGTCCCAAGAGAACAGCCACGATTCAACTGTTGTAGAATTGTCATTTGTTGAAGAGGATCCAGAAGAGGAGCCTGAGGAGTGCCCAGAACCCCCTGCAAAAAAAAGAAGACAACCAACGACCTGAGCAAATAAATGGTCAACATGGAAGCGCAAAAATTATCCATAATGGACAAAATGATAAACCAGGAGGAATATAATGAAGAAATGGAGTACTACCACACTTTCGTCCAGTATCTAATGCCAATGGATACACTACGAAAAATGCGATACAGGAAAAGACTGCAGGATCTCATCATTGAGATGATTAAGGAATATCAATCATCCCTGTAGTACATTTAGCATTATATGCTGCGTTTTTTCACATGTTTACAGTTATATTTATATGTTTGTACTCTTTATTTTTTACACAGTTTTGCGTTGCACTTTAAAATAAAATGTATATTCTGTTTAAGAACATTGTACTGTTTTGTTGTTCAATGTATACAGTATGTTCTTTTTATATAGAAACTTCAGGAACATAGGATGTGGCCACGTGGCTGACACAGACACCAACGCACACACAAACAAGCAGAGTGACCGAATTGCACTCAATCATCACTACGCCACAACCACATAAAAACAGGACACAATAAGTTTGTGATAAAGATGAGCATAGCCAGCAGTCACCTGCAAATAACCTCAAATTTTGGATGGCTGAAGAATGTGAACACCTTGTCTGTCAGATAACTACTGTGTGTTTCAAAGGGCAAACAAGTTAAAAAATTTGCTTGATATACATACATACATATATTACAAAAAAGACTGCGCTTTAAGTATCTGTCTGCAATATATTACCCACTAACTGTATAATCAATTTATAAAATATATATATATAGGAATAAATGATTCCTTGATTTATCCAGTTCTGATGTGAATTTTAGCCCCATGTTATTAGTATTGAAGGAAGAAAAAATGTCTACCAGTTCCTTTTCGTCACCATCCCTGATGAATAGCAGGTCATCTATGAAACGGCCATAGAACACCAGTCCAGCCCCCAGCCTCGATTGATTATATGTTTTTTTTATTTTTTATACATGCATGTTTATATGTTATATTTGAACAGTCATTGGTAATACTAGTTTATGTTATTTATTTAGTTTTATTTATTTTATATTTTTATTTCTGGTATAGTGCTACAGCATCATTTTTTGATATATATTAGGTTTCATCATTATATATATATATTTTATATCCATTTATTCCTATATATATATATTTTATACATTGATTATACAGTTAGTGGGTAATATATTGCAGACAGATATTTAAAGCGCAGTCTTTTTTATATATTTGTGTAGAAAGTTTAACGGTTTTACACAGCAGCTATTGGTATTTGTCACTGCATATACATATTCACATTATATTTATATATAAATATATATATATATTTTTTTTAAATTATGCTAAGTAGTAATGAGGGATTAGCTAGGAGGCAACAATATATGGCCACAACAGATATTAATTTAATAGAGGAAATGGAAGACACTGACAATGAGATAGATTTAAAAGCCAAATTCTATGGGTTTGAGAAATTGGCTAAAGAAGAAATGAAACATTGGTTAGACTTATTGTCACTACAAAAATATTTAGATGAGAAATTAGTTCCAAGAGGACTAAGAATAACTAAAAAACCTAAGTTTGAAACGAGTGAAGAATTCACCTCTAATTGGAATCAGACTTTAGAAAATTTTTCTTTTTCTTTAATCAGACTCCTTATTTCCCACCGTGAGGACAAATTAAAAAGTATAGAAAAAGATATTGAAGAAGTTCAAGAATCTATTACTTCATTTGTAGATAGTGAGAAGTTTAAAGAATTGGACAATTTAGTTACCAAAAGAGTATTAAAATTTGAGGAGGACATTTTGGAAAGAAAGAATAATAAATTTGAAAGAGATGTTGTTGATTATGCAACTAATAGAGTGCGAGATTGGAGACGAAACAAGAGAGATGGTTCACATCATTACACTCCATATAGACATGGATGCAAATCTAGTAAAAAAAGAGAACAGAGTATGGAATCAAATTATGTTAATGCTTCTAAACCTAAAGTATTTAAGCATTTTACAAGGGGCAATAATAAAGATAGAAGAAGCTATTTAAATTCTGATAGTAAATCCCCGCAGCATATTGCTGTAGAAAATAGATTTGAAGTTTTAAGAGACGATTTACCTCCTTCTACTATGGAACTAAATTCTAAAGATAAAAAGGGGAACAGTGGAGCAATACCTAAGACTCAAAACAAGGAGGCATCTAAATCCACGTGTAGCTCCAAAAAACCCTATCTCATACTGCTTCTGTTTTAGAGATGGTGAGTCAACACGAAGCTCTAGAGAAGGAAAAAACATATCCTCTCTGGAACAAAACATCGCAATCGACCACCCCACGCAGAAAAAGAAGCAACAAGGAAGAAGATCAGGGCAACAGCAGCAAAGAAAGAAGGCAAGTAGACTGAGATTTTTGACGCCGGAGAGTCACGGTATTTTCACCTGTCCAGTTTTGTACTATCAGCTCATCATATATCGCTGTTAGCAAAGGGCTTATCATTTGCACCTAGTAACACACCAGATAAATTTAATCTATTTGTTGATTTGAACAGATATGTGAGAAAGATTACTCTTATGAGACACTTTGCCATGAAAAGCAGAGAAAAATAATTGATTTTTAACACTCAGGAACAAAATTGTATTAGGATTATGACATCACAGTTATCTGTGGGTCCACAATCTGGTGATGGACAAACATTACTGGGTACTAATGTGAACCCAGATGGGGAATCTTCTTTGAATATAGATCACTTAACACAACATTGTACACATATGTCAGTGGAGTCAACCACTGGTTCTGATATGATGAATCTGAGAGTTTCATATCCCATTGGAGAATATTCTACTCATAACCAACAGCTAGAAAGTAATTTACCGATAATTCTACATTCCCCTTTCACTCCCAAATCCACTTTTTTTCCTTATTTATCAAAAGGTGGATTTGTAGATACATTCTACACTCTTGTTTTGAGGGACTTTGAGAAGCTTTGCCAAGAGATGCCTATAATTAAAAATAAACATTTACATCCAAATGAAGAGAGAGCACTAAAAGAACTGAGTCAAAACAATAATATAATCATTAGGCAAACAGAAAAAGGCGGAATAGTATTACAAGATAGGGAAGTCTATATAGCTGAAGCTAAACGTTTATTGGATAATAAGACATTCTATATTATACTAGATCAGGATCCCATGATTGAATATCATAATTTATTTAGATCTCTTTTAGTAGAAGCTCAATCTCAGAACATATTAAGTAAATCTGAATTTGATTTTCTCTTCAAACGTCATCCGAGAACACCTATCTTTTAACACATACCCAAAATACATAAAGACCTGAAAACACCACCAGGGAGACCTATAGTCTCAGGGATCGAGTTCATGACGTCCGGTGTGTCCCAGTATGTAGATTATTATCTACAACCCATTGTGGCAAAATTGAGATCACATATCAGGGACACGCTACATGTCTTGGACTTGATCTCTGGGATTTCCTGGAAACCTACGTATATATGGGCCACATTCGATGTGGCATCCCTATATACGTGTATAGATCACGAGAAGGGAGTACAGGCAGTTAGTACATATCTAGAGGCTGATACATCATTGGATTTTATCCAAAGGGAATTCATTTTAAAAGCTATACGCTTCATTTTGGAGCATAACTATTTTTTGTTCGATGAAAAATATTATTTGCAGGTCTGTGGAACGGCCATGGGAACCAGGTTTGACCCCAGCTATGCTAACCTATACATGGGACTGTGGGAGAGTATCCATGTGTGGGGGAATGCGAGGCTGGGGGCTGGACTGGTGTTCTATGGCCGTTTCATAGATGACCTGCTATTCATCTGGGATGGTGACGAAAAGGAACTGGTAGACATTTTTTCTTCCTTCAATACTAATAACATGGGGCTAAAATTCACATCAGAACTGGATAAATCAAGGATCACTTTCCTAGATTTGGAATTACGTGCCAATGAGGATGGCAAAATTGTCACGAAAACTTTTTTCAAAAAGGTAGCTGCCAATGGGTATATACACAGTACTAGTAACCACTATAAAAAATGGTTGGAGAATATCCCCAGGGGCCAATTTTTAAGGGTCAGGAGAAATTGTTCTCTTGACTCTGATTATTTGGCCCATGGGGATATTCTAGTCAAGAAATGTGTTGCCAAAGGCTATAATAAGGATATTATTTTGGATACATTCAAACAGGTAGGTTCAATGGATAGATGTGATATTTTGGATAAATCTAAACAAAAGATCAAGAATTATGATAGAGGGTTGAGAAAAAATTCTAGTTCACCTTTTTTTGTCACACAATACAACAATGCATTTCACAAGATCAAATCGATACTGAACTCCCATTGGAACATCCTGTTGAATGATCCGATTATTGGTAAAAAAAAAAACTACGAGCTAGAGCACCAGTTGTATTTCAAAAGGCAAAAAACATCAAATCCGTCTTGGCACCAAGTAGATTAAAATATTCAGAGGTTATGCACATGAAAGATAAAAATGAAAGTGATGGTAATTTTCTTTGTAGGTGCCCTAGATGTGTAACATGCAAACATTTAAAGACATCAAACAGTATTTCATCTCATTCCAATGGAACTACACATTTAGTTAAGGGACATATAAATTGTTTATCCAGCTTTGTAGTCTATGCTATTATGTGCCCCTGTGGTATACAATATATTGGGAGGATGGCACGTCCTTTAAGTATACGATTTTTAGAACATCGTAGGAACATAATACATGGACTACAAACACACAGTTTATCTCGCCACTATCAGTTGAAACATAACAAAGACCCAGCCACATTAGTAGTGATGGGCATAGAAAGTATCAAATCTACTCTATTAAGTGGGGATAGACATAAACGGTTAAATCTAAGAGAAACCTACTAGATTTATGTTCTTAACACACTTACTGTAGCCCATTTGGTCTAAACGACTGCATTGATATCAGTACTGTAGTATGATGGGCAGATTCTCCCTTAATGACATGATTTAGGGGTCTGGGTTGAACATGCTTGACATGTTCCCTCTGTGTCGTTCTCATGGAGTCTCTTTCTCACACATCTGTTTATTAGATAGGTCATTTATTAGAATAGTATTAACATTCATCACTTAATTGATAGGTTCATAAGATAGGATATTTATTAGACTAGCATAACATGTATCACTTTATTACACATATTAATATTTATTATAGTTCATACACTTTAATATCACTTTATATAGGAACATTACATCATTGGGTAGTATACACTGATACACACTATTACACTTTTTCAATTCACTGTATTCTTTTATTGTATACACACTAGTGATTTAAGACATATAAGAATATATACACTAATATGTACATTTTCATATTTTGAACACTTAAAATGATTTTCTCCATAACTGACAGTGATATATAGATTTTCTGCTGCATGGTGCATTCTTTTCAGTTTGCATTATTTGTGATCTCGGATACAAAGTCTCTATTTGTTTGATGTTTCTTTTTTCTTTTCTTTTCTTCTTTTTATCTGAAAGATATATCACCGTTAGTATATCAGATACAAATTTAATTA